>NW_019396511.1:619576-636718 GCF_000591075.1 Eurytemora carolleeae
TGACAAGTTGTATAAAGATTGTTTTTATATTTAGCATTATATATTATCCAATATAAATCAATATTAATCATAGTTCTCATCGTGACAAATATTGAAAAAGATCCCAACAAAGTTGACAAGTTGTATAAAGATTGTTTTTATATTTAGCATTATATATTATCCAATATAAATCAATATCAATCATAGTTCTCATCGAGACAAATCTTGAAAATCCTCAATATCTTTCAACTACACTTAAACTTATAATCCCATATACATCAAGTTCTAAAGACAATTCAAGGCAAGTAGGGGAGGGAGTGGGAGGGGGGTAGAAGAGACCAGAGAGGGAGGGGAGAATGCTCCCTATGCTCCCTATGCTACCTATAGTCCCTAATCCATCCTTCAAACCTAGCTCCTTCTTCAATATTTTAAATCTAGACCTCTAGTCCATATTTTAAATCTAGCTTCCTAATCCTTCAAACCTAGCACCCTGATCCTTCAAACCTAGCTCTTTCATCCTCCAAACATAGCTTCCTCATCTTTCAAACTTAACTTCCTCATCCTTTAAACCTAGCTCCCTCATCCTTCAAAACTAGATTCCTCATTCTTCTAATCTTGCTCCTTATCCTTTAAACATAGCTCCATCATCCTTCAAACTTAACTTCCTCATCCTTTAAACCTAGCTCCACATCCTTCAAACCTAGCTCCCTCATCCTTCAAAACTAGCTCCTCATCTATCAAATCTAGCTCCCTCATGCTTCAAACCTAGCTCCTCATCCTTCAAACCTAACTCCTCGTCCTTCAAACCTTGCTCCCTCATCATTCCAACCTAGCTTCCTCATCCTTCCAACCTAGCTCCCTCATCCTTCCAACCTAGCTCCTTAATTCTTCCAACCTAGCTCCCTCATCCTTCCAACCTAGCTCCTTAATTCTTCCAACCTAGCTCCCTCATCCTTCCAACCTAGCTCCCTCATTCTTCCAACCTAGCTCCTTTATTCTTCCAACCTAGCTCCCTCATCCTTCCAACCTAGCTCCTTAATTCTTCCAACCTAGCTCTCTCATCCTTCCAACCTAACTCCCTCATCCTTCCAACCTAGCTCCCTCATCCTTCCAACCTAGCTCCCTCATCCTTCCAACCTAGCTCCTTAATCCTTCCAACCTAGCTCCCTCATCCTTCCAACCTAGCTCCCTCATCCTTCCAACCTAGCTCCCTCATGCTTCCAGCCTAGCTCCCTCATCCTTCCACTTTAGCTTCCTTATCATTCAAACCTAGCTCCCTCATTACTGCTCCCTCTATATAAGCAGCCTGTGGCATACTTGTGTTGCTTGAAACCTGTCTGCCTGAAGCTGCCTAAGCTGCCTGAAGCTGCTTAAAGATTTTACGGAAAAATGAAAACTCTTGTTGCTTCAGGGTGTCAAGTTTGTATCATCTGTCAGTGCACCATCATTATTTACATTATATACAGTTCATTGTGCAGATATATATATATACATGTTTTAGATAATAAGATAAAGTACATATTAATAAGATTTAATTTTTCAAAATAATTTGGTATCTTAACAAGATGTGAAGTGATTATTTAAAATCACAGTTTTTCACTGAAAGAGAATTTTGAAAATATGTTGATTTGATAAAACTTAAAGTGTTTTCATTAGACCCCAACCATGATACTTAAATACTAAACACAACTACCTGTATATGCTTAATCATGAGTTAAAAATAATAAACTCGAATAATAATAATAATATTTGAAATTACATATTTGTAATGTGTGTAACCAAATCCAACCCCCTACTCTCCCCCTTTCAGTCAAGAACTAACCCGTATCCACGTTACCCCCCACCCATCCCGGTTGCAAGGAAAATATGTAGATTTGATAAAAATATACATTTTTAGATCTGCAGATTTCAGGGTTAATAAACGTATTAGCAAGCCCTCTGTTTTCATGAATGATGCAAAACAAAGTTAGAAAAATAGTCAATTACAGCTTTAATGTGCACACTTTATACAAACACATAGATAAAGATAAATATATAGTCTTCAAAACACTAAATACTTATAATCTTGATTTTAGCATTGTTTTACACATTTGGTTTAGCGTGTGCAGTGAAAGAATAAAGGTAAAGGATAAGGGGGGAGGGGTAAAATCTAACACACATGTTGACTGATGACTACCCGGCCCGGCGGCCGGCACTTCACTAAACTATTTTAACTTAAATTCACATATATGCTTAGTTCTGACTTTCAAGCTTTCCGATAAAATAAATAATTTTTTTTTAATTTGGCCTAAAATTTGACCCCTTTTTGATAAAAAAATTTATTTATGAAAATCAAAACATTTTTATGAATATTTTTCAAAAATTTTAAGGGAAAGCCTGTTTTCCCCTTTCTCCTACAAATCCCTCTAAATCCCCGCCTGAAGCCTGTAACATGAAGATGAAATTGCTCTTAAGCATCTTCTCATAGTGCACTTTAGTACATGTGCAAAGTACACACAGTACATAAAGTCAACAGTATTTCAGTTAGAGTGTCCAATTTTCTGCCAGAATTTGTTCCGGCGGAAATTTTAATTACCGAAAAACAGATTTTTTGCTGGAAAGCTGGAAAAGATTTCTCGCGGAACAGTTTTTCGGAATATCCGGCTTCTGGCGGAGAATTTCGAGAATTTCTGGCGAAAAAGAATTGAGTCTTCACCACAAACTCTGATTTTCTGTGAATGCTGTTCGATCAAATTATCTAATTTTGAAATATCAAGGGTTCACACCATCAGGTTGCAAAGATATAAGAACTAGAGCTGTGTCAAGACTCAATTCCTTTGAGCAAAGATATAAGAATTAGAAAATTTGAGTTTGTGGCAAAGACTCAATAGCTTTAAATTAAAAATTTTTTAAATCATTTTTTTTGGAAAAGTTTAAATTAATAATATATTATTGTTTAAATGTATGTACGATAAATCTGTCATGCATGGCCACGCCACAGATCATGAATGAAAATGGTTTAATTAGACGGGAAAGTTTCCGCCGCAGTTTTTCCGCCGAAAACGTACTACCAGACATTCCGCCGGAAAAGGGGTTTCCGGCACCCTTTCCCGTCGGAAAAAATAACAAAAGTTATCACTTTCCCAAAAAGTTTTACTAAAAGCAAGATAATCTCTGTTCCAATTTTAAATTGTGTGGTAGCTTGGCAACTTAGCAGCAGTCTACAGTTTTCCCTATATAAGTCAACCTACTCAATTCAGAATTTTTAAAGTCGGTCGGGGTTTAGGAGTTATGATCTGACAGACAGACAAACAGGGATTACTACTATATATATATATATAAAGATATATACCGTCAAGAACTTTGGGGCACTCAGCGCCCTTTATCTAAAGTCTATACATATATACCTTTATCATATCGCTTCGGCATTTCTTGGGAACAGGTAAAACCACACAAAAAAATTTTAATCAGATTTTGATTTTGATTTGTAATATCAGCACATAGTTTGTTTGTAACTATGAGATTTTAAACATATGAATTGCACACCAGATTCTTTGTTAAAAGACTTCACGATATCCAATATGTGCAATTAAATTTATGATCAAATGCTTATTCCTGCAATCAATGCTTAATCCCGATATTCACTAACACAAAGGTTCTCACTTCTCTAATTCTAAGCTATGAATTTATTTTTAACCAACCTTGGCAAAACTAAATCAATTAGATTAGAATAATAACAAACTTATGAAAAAAAGTTTATGACAAAATTTTTCTCCTGATTGCTTGACCTTAACTCTGTTATTTATGAAACACTAAAAGGTAGTGTTCTCGAAAAGAATCATTTAAAACTGTTGGATGGTTTAAATCTAGCGGAAATGTACTCTAAAACTAACCTGGTCCCGCCTTTTGGAATAATCGTGTCACTGATTTGACAGGGTTTGTTGGTTCATCAAACAAAACAACATATTTTAGTATTTAAATCATCAAGTTTAAATAGCTTGGATTAAACGATATACTCAACATTAGGGACTGTTGTGCATTTCAATGAACTTCTATTTAAAGAGGGGTATATGTCCGATTAACATCAGTAATCTTGAAATATTTATCGGATTAATATTGTGGAAGATATCATCATTTTTCTAGCTTATTTTCTGGTTGATTTTAATAATTTCCTCCATCAAAAGAAATAACATGTATTTTTCATCTTTGCCTATCAATATACAGAGCGTCCCATTATCATATCATATTAGATTATCTCCAAGCTTTAACGCCATAATACGATAATAATACTCGAAAAACCTAGTATTTTTTTAAAAGTTCATTGTTTTTAATTTTCTCTGATTACTCCATAACATCACAATTTTGAGTTATAAACGATCTAATATGATGTGGGACACCCTGTATCTATATATCTATCAATCTAGAAATAACTCAAATAGTAGGGGTTAAAATGGCATCTGTATAGATTGAAAGTAACATAATATGCTAACCGACAAAGGAGCCTTCACCATTTCCTGTACATATTGTATAAATTATATTCTGCAGTTAATATTCTAGATATCCTGTATTCAGTGCAAATATATCCTAGATATCCTGTATGTAGTGCATATATCCTAGATATCCTGTATATAGTGCAGATATATCCTGGATATCCTGCATATATATAACCTAGATATCCTGTATATAGTGCTGATATATCCTAGATATCCTGTATATTGTGCAGATATATCCTGGATATCCTGCATATAGCGCAGATATATCCTATATATCCTGTATATAGCGCAGATATATCCTAGATATCCTGTTATATAGTGTTATATAGTATATATATAAATAAGCGTCTTTTAACCTCTCGTAGGAATGAACTCAAATTACTTACTGTTTCGTGCCCTTCTGCTGAAAATAAGAGTATTTACAAGCAATATATAGGTGAGCATAAGAATAACCCTAAACAATTTGGAAATTTTTGAATGAATCCATAAACCGAGTTAGCAAGAAATCTGATAATTTTTAGTAACTGATTTCCCTAAGATAGCAAATGCTTTTGACTCTTTTTTCTCTGAAATTCCTACTAAAGTATTCCAGAAACTTTTGTTTTAGCCTCCAGTTATCTTTCAGACTCTGAAACGTCTTTTGAAATTGGTGAATGTGATATTTTAATCATTGAAGAGTTAATAAACAGTTTAGAATCTAAAGATACTCAAGATATTTATAATCTAAGCTCTTCATTTCTAAAAAATATATCTAAATGTCCAGCTAAACCATTGGCATTTATATTTAATTCATCATTTAAAACTGGTGTTTCCCCTCTAAATTGAACTGTACCTGTTTTTAAGGCTGGAAAAAAATATTTTAAATAATTATCATCCAATTTCATGCTTGCCAGTTCTTAGCAAAATAATTGAAAAGTTCGTTACAAATGCTTATATGAACCATCTTCTTCATAAACATCAATATGGATTTCAATCTGGTAGATCTACTCTTCATCCTCTTCTTCATATCGTTGATTTTACTTCTAAAGCTTTAAATGATAATGAGATTGTTAAAGCAGTTTTCTTGGATCTTCAAAAAGCATTTGATTTGGTAAACCATGATATTTTACTTTTAAAATTGAAGAAAATGGAGGTTCAGGGAAGTTCGTTAAAATGGTTTGAAAGTTATTTGAAAAATAGAAAACTGTTTGAAATGATTAATGGAGCCTTTTCGGAATTTTTTAAACTTTTAAACATTGGTGTCCCCTAGGGGAGTATTCTTGGCACTCTTATAAATGATATGTTCAAGTCAAATTCTCTTTTGAATTTTTTATTTGCAGATGATACCTCAGCTCTTTGCAGGGG
This sequence comes from Eurytemora carolleeae, assembly GCF_000591075.1. Lineage (NCBI taxonomy): Eukaryota > Metazoa > Arthropoda > Copepoda > Calanoida > Temoridae > Eurytemora > Eurytemora carolleeae. The sequence continues at coordinate 625,372 of NW_019396511.1, forward strand.
TTCTGATATACATTTTCTTTGCAATTTTGTCAATATTAAACACCAAAAACTTGGAGTCTGGCTTTGTGCTAATAAGCTTTCAACCAATACTGACAAAACTAAAATTATGATATTTTCCTCCAAAGGAAAGCAGATTCCTGATGTCGTCTTCAAATTTGATAACAATGATTCTTATACTCTTTCTAACCCTTCACTTGTATTTTCTATTGAAAGAATTACTAATAAATTGAAAGTTCCTGCATTTAAAATCCTCGGTGTTTATCTTGATGAGAATTTGACTCTTAACTTCCATTACATCAAAAGTTTCAAAGTCTTTGTTCTCATTAAAAAATGCTAAACATAAATTGACTTCATCAATTCTTGCTCCTCCCTTTAACTCTCATTTATTTTTATGTGTTCCACCCCAAGTAAGAAGGTACCCGACCTATCCTTGACGGATTTCTGTACGTTCATGAACTGTATCCTCTCCAGTAGCTCCAGCTCCCTCCATCCCATGAGCAGCATGATATCCAGCAGCACCTCTTCAAGTCAGCATCATTGCAAGAACTGACTCTTCAGTGGGGGGCTGCGTGTTAAACAGCCCCTGGCTAGCAATGCCTCCCCGTCTCAAGTTTCATAAATATGTTTTAAAAATATTTTATTTTTTATATGTAATGTATGCTTGGGACAAATATATATTTGATTTGATTTGATTTGATATATCCTAGATATCATCCTGTATATAGTGCAGATATATCGTAGATATCCTGTGTATAATGCAGATATATCCTAGATATAATGTATATAGTGCTGATATATCCTAGATATCCTGTATATTGTGCCGATATATCCTAGATATCCTCCTGTATATAGTGCAGATATTTCCTAGATATCCTGTTTATTTTTCTGATATATCCTAACATCCTGCATATTGTAGATATATCCTAGATATCCTGTATATTGTGCCGATATATCCTAGATATCCTCCTGTATATAGTGCATATATATCCTTGATATCCTCCTTTATATAGTGCAGATATAGATATCCTGTATTCTGTGCTGATATAGCCTAGATATCCTGCATAGTGCAGATATATCCTAGATATCCTGTATATTGTGCTGATATATCCTAGATATCCTCCTGTATATATTGCAGATATATCCTAGATATCCTCCTGTATATAGTGCAGATATATCCTAGATATCCTGCATATTGTGCTGATATATCCTAGATATCCTCTTGTATGTAGTGCAGATATATCCTAGATATCCTCCTGTATGTAGTGCTGATATATCCTAGATAAAATGTATATAGTGTAGATATATCCTAGATATCCTGTATATAGTGCAGATATATCCTAGATATCCTTTATATAGTGCTGGTATATCCTAGATATCCTCCTGTATATAGTGCAGATATATCCTAGATATCCTGCATATTGTGCTGATATATCCTAGATATCCTCTTGTATGTAGTGCAGATATATCCTAGATATCCTCCTGTATGTAGTGCTGATATATCCTAGATAAAATGTATATAGTGTAGATATATCCTAGATATCCTGTATATAGTGCAGATATATCCTAGATATCCTGTATATAATGCAGATATATCCTAGATATCCTTTCATTATTATTCATATTTAGGTTTTTCCCAAAACATGATAATTGAGTGACGACATTAAAGTCCTTTCGATATTGGATAAGGACAACATTGCATGTGTAAGACCTTCGTGCAGCTTCTAAGCTTTCCAAAATACGGACCACAGTTTTGAATCCCAAAAAATTACAAACATTATCGGAAATTTAGTTAGTTTCACTTTCAGCTTGTTGAATAAAACGATTAGGCACGAACCATCAACAAACTTCTTCTCATTAGATTTTAAAGATTAAAAATAGTTAGACCATATTAAGGATTAAGGGTAATAATGCAACTTGACAAACACATTAACTTGAACCACTGTGTAAAAGTTAAAGCCAAGCGAGGATGGTTCACATGAATGAAGTAAAAAGAGGATCTATGTATAATGTATTTTGTTCATGAGTTTGATTAAGGCTGGACCCATGTACTCTGGATATTTTTAAAAACTATGACGACTTTTAAAACAGACCTAAATTACAGTTTAAAGAGTATAGAAAAGTTCATGAATAAAGAAACCAACGAGTAATAAATAAATTAAAATATATTTAAATGGATATTACTAAAAATAAAATAGACAGAATAATGTGGAAAAATAATCAGATATACAGAGTGTCCCATTAAACGTGGCATAAGGTTTCCCTCTTTCTATCTAGTTATATAGGGCCTCGTTTATCTAACATTTTTAAGGTTTTGTACTGACACAAGACACTACAAAAATATGTAAAAGTTTGTTTTCATAAAAATATGCAAACATTTTACCCGAAGAGAAAATATAAAGGTATAAAACACTAACACACAAATGAAATGTTCGTTTTATAACGATATTTTTGGTTCGTTTTCATTTAATATAACTTTTCTTCGGGTTAAAATTTGACAAAGTGCAGGAGATGAAATGTTTAGAAATAAATAAAGAGAAGAAAATAGGTTTTAAATTTTTAACTGTAAGTAATTCAGTGTATTTTAAAAATTAGCTTTTGTCCCATCTTTAAACTATTTAAACAGCCATATGTTGTATGATTTTTTCGCCTCCATTTTCTTTTATTAGAAATATAACTCCCAAGTATTAAAAATTGTATCAAGTTCATTCAGTTTTAGAGACTATTTGTTTTATTCCTTATCTCATACAAAGATTATTAATTTCCTTACATAAAGAGGGGAGGGGTGCAGGTAGTGAAAAGAAACAAACCAAAGAAAAGAAAACCACTAAAATGAAGAGAAGAAAACAAAATAAATTTAGTGAGAGAACGAAATAACGAAGAGAAAAGGGTCTTTAAGTATGGAGACATAATGTATCAATGCTTAATTCTTTCAACCTTAAAGGGAGTATTCGCGAAAAATGAAAGGGGGTATAGGCTTAATGCGATAAAAAAGCGCTTTAGATCGCTACTAATCTAACTTCAAACTGTTGCGTCTATAAGGAGAAAATTGTCACAGTTTTTGCAAATATGACCCCTGATATTATAAATGATGCTCTTAAAAAAATAAAAAGTAAAAACAGTTCTGGACCAGACAAAATTTCAACAAGTTTGCTAAAGTCTATCATACCAATTATCATGGGTCCTATTTGTCATTTATTTCATTTATCTTTCAAAACTGGGTTTATTCCGACCACTCTTAAAACTGCAAAAATCGTTCCAATCTTCAAAGCTAGGGAAACGGATAATTTTACAAATTATAGGCCCATCAGTTTGCTTTCTTCGTTTTCAAAACTTTTAGAAAAAGTGGCAGCAAATCAAATTATGAAATATTTGAATAAGTTTAAACTACTTTATGAACATTACTATGGCTTCAGAGCCAAGCACAACACTACTCAACCCTTAATTCATTTCTTAGATAAAATATACAACGCACTAAATAAACCTGTATCCGAATATACTCTGGGAATTTTTATAGATTTAACTAAAGCTTTTGATACCTGTGATGTTGACATTCTANTCTATCTGTATACAGATACATTTATTTTAGCAATAAACTTTATCTTATCTTATCTTATCCTGTTAAAGACGTCTCATACAGAATAGCTTAGCGTCCATACAAATTGAGAAAATTGCAACATCCGACTTAGAACGTAAAAAAATCAATTTAATTTCAAACAAATCATTCAGATATTACAACCTATAGTCATCGATTATCTTTCGCCACATTTGTATATATTTGATATTTCATACTAGTTTTGATTTTGTTTTTTAAAATAATATTTAGCTTACAACTTGTTTTCGAACATTCCTGGAAAATATGAAAATGCCGTCTTCATTACCAAAAATCTTCGAAACAGGAATAAATGTTTTTATTAGTAACTCTCAGATCATAACAATTAAAACATATTATGAAAGATCAACTATATATAAATGTGGCGAAGGATAATCGATGACTATAGGTTGTCATATCTGAATGATTTGTTTGAAATTAAATTTATTTTTTACGGTCTAAGTCGTATATGTTGCAATTTTCTCAATTTGGGTATGGTCGCTACGTTCTTTGGTATGAGACGTCTTTAACAATTTTCTCCTTATAGACGCAACAGATAGAAGTAAGATTAGTAGCGATCAAAAGCGCTTTTTTATCGCATTAAGGCTATACCCCCTTTCAATTTTCGCGAACACTCCCTTTAAATAATGGTTTCAAAAATTAAGTTTGTAAAGTGTTAATTATAACTAATTATAACACCAACTTTTTACCAATTCAACAGAGTTAAAAGGAACGCTTCTGTGATAGGATTTTTTAGTATTATATCCTTTTTTAGCATAATGACTAAAACTATCAATTATACATATATTGTATTAGATTTAATGTTTTTAACTTTCAAATTTCACAATATATATTGTAAATATATGGGAAATGTGTTAGTGTTGATATTACAAAATGTAAATAGAGTTTGCAGAAAGATCAGCATATAACAAACAATCAAAGATAATTTCGAGCAAGATGGACGTGAAGCACCCTGTACGCTTTATTTTTTTACAGTGGGAACCATTCAACCATGGAATAGGAAGACGACATTATGACAATCTTTTGTGTATTTCAAATAATGTTGTTATGAATCAAATTGTTTAACTTGTAGCTTCAACATTATCTTGTCAAATGAAATGGGTCTGTTTGCACTTCACCATTACTATGTCTCCTGTTCATTGGACTATTTAAACCATAACTTGTGTGTAAGGTCGTCTTCTTATTCCGGAGTATTATGGGTCTCTCAGTGTAATCTGTAAACTCATGTATAATTCAACTTTTAAAAGCGGAATCTATCATAATATCATTTTTTATATTCCCTGAATTAGACCTCTCAATAGCCGACTAATCAATAGAGTAATGGAGAAATTGTTTCTTCATTGTATAATTAGAATTGCGTGACCTTAACACCCCTCCCCCCTTCTGCGCCCTCCCTCCTCTCTCCCCCTGTAGTGTACCTAACTTAACACCCCCCCTCTCCCCTTGTAGTGTACCTAATCCGTATTCTAATTTGTTTTTTATTTCTCCTCTGAGAAACTTGATTTCCTTTAATCGATGAAAGGGATTGTTCACAATTTTTGAAAAAATTTAAAGACTTTTCTTTACTAATATTAACCGTTTAATTCTTTTGTAATATTTTTTAACAAATTCTAATTATAATTTATTTAATGCTTTTTCTTTGGAAAAAATATTTCACTAGGTTTTTTTTTATACAACCCAAATATCCAGCCAGGAGAGAAATCAAAATATCGCAATACGGAAAAGGTACACAATAAAAAACAATAAAGAAGCAATAAACTTCTATATACTCTTCACATGCATAATCTAAAAACCGTATGTGAGGAATATAGAGAAAATAATTTATAAAAGTGTGCACATTTTTCAATGTAATTCATCAAATTAATATTTAAATCACTTCTAACAAAACCTTTGATATTGGTTCACACTCAGATAAACACTGGGAGATGTGAAGTGGGTTGTAATGAATGAACAGAACTGATTTAAATTGATTTGAATGAGTTTAAGGCGGTGAGTTAAACCTATCAAATCTTTAGAAAATTTATCAATGACTCTGATTGAGACTTTAACGAGCTGTCAAATTGGTTTTAATCAGTTCCTTTCATTTAAAAGTTTCCAACACCGATCATCATCTCAGATTATCTCAAATTTTCACCCGTTATGCTACGATCACCTAAATGCTTTTTTGTTTGTTTTTATTCAGTTTAGTTTTTTTGCGTGATTTTCAAGGGGTCGAGAAAGGAGTCTTTGCCACAAACTCTGATTTTCTAATCTCTATATTTGTGGAATCCAATGTCACAGACCCTAGAATGATATTTCAAACTGAATTCTGTAAAATCAAATAATCTCAGTTTGATTTGAAATATCAAAGGTAAACACCATAAAACTATTGCATGGGATTAGAAAATACGAATTTGTGGCGAAGAGTAAATCCCTTTATGACAACACGCTTAAATAATGTTTGTTGTGATATTCGTTTGAGAATGAAATATTTTTATTGGTTTTTATAAATCTTTGCTAGGTGTGAACAAACTTTCAATGCTTGGTTAAGTGTGAAGGGATGGATAAATGCAGCCCATATTACCATATAAGGGAATTATTACTTTGGCATAGCTGGCAGGGGATTTAACTGCATGTAAAAGTTTTTGTAATAAATTTAAAACAGTTTAAAAGTATGTTAACCATTCATGATTGCTTAAATATCATCTAAAGAGACAGCATTTTTAATATGTCGTCGTTACTTTAGTTTAATGTGAGATCAACGCAACTGAATTAGATTAACGTTTGATTAGAGAGTAATTAGGTTTTGATTTGATCAGAGAAACATTATAGATCAGATCGACATTTAATTAGATCAATATTTAATCAGATCAATATTTGATCAGGTTAACATTTAATAATGTCTTCATTTGATCAAAGTAACATTTAATCAGGTTTTTATTTGACCAAAGCAACATTAAATTGGTATTTATTTCAGCTGCATTTTGCTGGTCACTTGTCATCAGATTGATTAATTGGCCCCCCCCCCCGTGCAAGGAAGGGGGGGTTAATTGTATGGAGTAAACTATCAGGGACTGTTTATACAATAAAATACTGCAAAGAAAAAAAGTAAAGGTGGCAGTGTTAATCAAGCTGGCAGGAGGATTAGATCTACCTACACAGTAGGAACCATTAAACATCAGATTTTAAACTAAATTTCAAGTGGACTGGGCAGGATTTGAAGATGGACATTGAACAATATTTTGTGGAACTTGTATTGTTTTTTTAAGACATGATAAGTTGATCAAACTACGAAGGCCAATTAAATTCTGGATGTTATCAAATTTCTGTGAAATGATATAGTTATTGATGAGCAAAACATCCTTCATGACATTACAAATAGACTCAGATTTTTTTCACGTTAATCTTAACATTGATAATTCAAAGGTGAAGATAAATTCTTCAAGGTTTCAATTTAAAGGCCTGTAAACTAAATATATGAAATTGTTGAATACATTTTTATCCTGGCTAGGGGGATGACATCTTATGTTTAAATGAACTCACTGCTTAGCTGGGAAATCCATCAGTGGTCACAACTTAAAGGATTCTCGAGAGGTTAGTTTGACTTTCAATGAGAGGTCATGAAAAGAGGTTCCGGAAGAGGTTAGTTTAGAGATTAATCAGAGGTCACAATATAGAGGCTCTTGAAGAGGTTAGTTTAGAGATTAATCAGAGGTCCCAATATATAGAGGCTCTTGAAAAGGTTGGTTTTGAGATAAATCAGAGGTCACAATATAGAGGCTCTTGAAGAAGAGGTTAGTTTAGAGATTAATTAGAGGTCACAATATAGAGGCTCTTGAAGAGGTTAGTTTAGAGATTAATCAGAGGTCACAATATAGAGGCTTCATGATAGGTTATTTTAGTGATTAGTTAGAGGTCACAATATAGAGGCTTCTTGAAGAGGTTAGTTTAGAGATTAATCAGAGGTCACAATATAGAGGCTTCATGATAGGTTATTTTAGTGATTAGTTAGAGGTCACAATATAGAGGCTTCTTGAAGAGGTTAGTTTAGAGATTAATCAGAGGTCACAATATGGAGGCTCTTGTTGAGGTTAGTTTTCAGATTAATCAGAGGTCACAATACAGAGACTCTTGAAGAGGTTAGTTTTGAGAATAATCAGAGGTCACAATTTAGAAGATTTTGAAGTGGTTAGTTAAGAGATTAATCAGAGGTCACAATATAGAAGCTCTTGAAGAGGTTAGTTAAGAGATTAATCAGAGGTCACAATATAGAGGCTCTTGAAGAGGTTAGTTAAGAGATTAATCAGAGGTCACAATATAGAAGCTCTTGAAGAGGTTAGTTAAGAGATTAATCAGAGGTCACAATATAGAAGCTCTTGAAGAGGTTAGTTAAGAGATTAATCAGAGGTCACAATATAGAAGCTCTTGAAGAGGTTAGTTAAGAGATTAATCAGAGGTCACAATATAGAAGCTCTTGAAGAGGTTATTGTAGAGATTAATCAGAGGTCACAATATAGAGGCTTTTGAAGAGGTTGGTTTTGAGATTAATCAGAGGTCGCAATATAGATTCTCTTAAAGAGGTTATTTTTGAGAGTAATAAGAGGTCACAAAAAAGAGGCTCTTGAAGAGGTATGTTTAGAGATTAATCAGAGGTCAAAATATAGAGGCTCTTATAGAGATTAGTTTAGAGATTAATTAGAGGTCATAATATAGAGGCTCTTGTTGAGGTTAGTTTACAGATTTATCAGAGGTCACAGTATAGAGGATACTGGGGAGGTTAATATATATATGTTATATATATTTACATAAAAAAAGACTGAAGAATTGCAATTTAAAAGGATTGCAAATTCGTTTGTACAAAACTCACGCAACCTCTTCGTATAATTCTCTCTATGGCCATGGTGTTAAACAAAACATGGCTAAATCATAACAAAATTTGTATTTAAAATTGGCTTTCCATAATGTGGCGTACTTTTTTCAATAAACATGTTGTCTCTAAATTCCCATGCATAACAAGTCACCATGTATTTATCTATTTTTATAATTAATTTATTTTCTAGATTCTGCAATGATGACTGTGAGTCTTCGATCTGCAGGAGGAGGGAAAAAGATTTCGTCTAATAAGGAATCAAATATATTAGTAATTATTTTACTCAAAATTAACAGATCTAAGATTAAATTTTTTGCTTGAAAAAAATATTTATATGATTCTTGTAAAATGCTTTCTCGGACTTCTATTCTTTTTTGAGTTTTTGAGTTTTTTAAACAAAGAAACTTAGAATAAAAAATAATTTATAACTTGTCAGCTGTTTAATGCAGCTTTATATTCTAGAAATGCACTTATCTTTAATCTTTAATTATAATTAATCATGAACATTAATCTAAATATTTGTATTAATTCATAAAATCTACATACAATATACCATGTAAGAAGTACGGTGTTCATTGTGTGTTTTAATCTAAAGAAAGATGGAATAAGATGTACAGTACAGTGTACATCTTTTTCCATCTTTCTNAAAAAACACTACAATAGTTGAACACATTCTTCATATTTAACCCCCCTCTCTTGTCTTGGTTCTATAACACACATTGTTTAGATTATAAGAAATGGATTTGAAAGTTTATACGAACCTTCCATTCCCCCTTGCGTTAATTCTACACAAATCAAAAATTGGTTTTAAAAACTCACCCCACCCCATTGCCTTGGCTCTACACACATTGCTTAGATTTAAAGGTACAGTACACAAACCTCCTCCAACCTTGGTTCTACACACATTGCTTAGATTAAAAAAATGGTTTAAAGGTGCAGTACACAAACCTCCTCCAACCTTGGTTCTACACACATTGCTTAGATTTAAGAAAAATGGATTTGAAGGTGCAGTACACAAACCTCCCCCTACCTTTGTTCTACACACATTGCTTATCTTTGAAAAATAGATTTAAAGCTGCACCCCCACCTTGGCTCTACACACATTGCTTAGATTTAAGAAAAATGGATTTAAGGTGCAGTACACAAACCTTCTCCTACCTTTGTTCTACACACATTGCTTATCTTAGAAAAATGGATTTAAAGCTTCACCCACACTTGGCTCTACACACATTGCTTAAATTAAAAAAAATGGATTTAAACGTGCAGTACAAAATTCTTCCCCCACCTTGGTTCTACACACATTGCTTAGATTTAAAAAAATGGATTTGAAGGTGCAGTACACAAACCTCCCCCCACCTTGGCTCTACACACATTGCTTAAATTTAAAAAAATGGATTTAAACGTGCAGTACACAAACCTCCCCCCACCTTGTTTCTACACACATTGCTTAGATCTTAGAAAAATGGATTTGAAGGTGCAGTACACAAACCTCCCCTAACCTTGGTTCTACACACATTGTTTAAATTTTAAAAAATGGATTTAAACGTGCAGTACACAAACCTCCCCCCACCTTGTTTCTACACACATTGCTTAGATCATAGAAAAATGGATTTAAAGGTGCAGTACACAAACCTTCCCCTACCTTGTTTCTACACACATTGCTTAGATTAAAAAAAAATGGATTTAAACGTGCAGTACACAAACCTCCCCCCACCTTGGTTCTACACACATTGCTTAGATTTTAAAAGATTGATTTAAACGTGCAGTACACAAACCTCCCCCCACCTTGGCTCTACACACATTGCTTAACCCCCCCTAATCAACCCTACTCCAGCCCAATAAATTCTGATAATATATTTGGAATGTGAAGGTATCAAGATGTCCTCACTGTTATAAACAGTTTACTAATCTACGCCATCATATTAATCAGCAACATATGCAGGTCAAGAAAGAATTTATCTATATAAAGTAATTATTGCTGTTTGTCTGTTTTGATGTCCGATCATAACCCTCCGACCGAATTGCCTCAAATTTTGATAAGGAACTCGGTAGAACCACAAAAATGGTTTTAGTTTCAGATTAAAGATTTTAAGTCGAGTGGGTTGATTTGTTTAAGGGAAAATTCAGGCAAAGCTGGGTTCCCAATTTCCCAAGCTAGTTTGCTGGGTTCCCAATTTCCCAAGCTAGTTTGTTATAAGATTTGATGAAAACTCATTTATAAAAAGTAAGATTCGCCCCCCCCCCCCTCAAGGCGTTTGAGCTTTTTCATGATCCCAAATTGTTTCTGCAAACCAAGATTTTTGAAGAACTAAGTTTTTTTTTTAGTTTTCTAATCTCTATTTCTTTCCAACCTGATAATATAACTATCAGGTTGGAAAGAAATAGGAATTAGAAATTTTGAATGTTTATTTCTTATATTATTTGATATAACAGAATTTATAGTTTAAAATATCAAAGGTCTACGACATTGGGTTGAGTAGATATAGGAATTAGATAAGATGTAAGACACATTTTATTGCATGTCGTAATTTAATCGGAACATATTCTTAATTTTAAAATATTTAGGTGAAGAACTTTAAGTGTGGTGACTGTGGTTACAGTTGTTATTTAAAAACTGACCTGGAGCGTCATATCAGTAATGTACATGACAAGCATAGATCTCCATGTACCGTATGTGGAAAGAAGTACAGTGATCTCAGACAACATGTAAGAATAGTACATGAAGGGGCAAAGGTATAAAATTGTTACTTTTTTTCCAAATTTATGCAAGTTTCAGTTTAAATCAAAGTGACACTCAAGAGTTACACACGCTATTCACTATAGTACCCTTTAAACTTTTATCTTATAATGAGAGAGACATAGTTGATTTCTATTTGAATAAGAACCCT
>NW_019396512.1:0-37919 GCF_000591075.1 Eurytemora carolleeae
TATTAATACTTATTTTGACTCAAACTCTTAACTAAATGAATATAGAAAAAATATGCCGGTTTAAGAAAGTTTTAGATAGATATTTGCAATCATCCAGAACAAAAGGTTTTATCAAAAATTAAACTTAAAAAGTTTTATAGAAGTTTTTAAAAATATGCAAAAAAAATCATTTCTGACACCCCTAGGCTTTGTACGCCAATATAATTCACCAAAACCACACCACAGTCCTTCAATTATCATACAGGGAAATTTTCATCTTTCTAAACATCCCAACGAATGATTTGACAGGTTCTTTCTAGACCGCAAAAAAAACTTTTTAAAATTTCCCTTTCTGTTCTTTATGTTCATTGGACATTTAAGATTATAAATTGAATCTAACAGTCGTCTTCCTATTCCCCAGTTTTCTGGGTCCCGCTAGCTGTAAGTGTTTGTACTCCTGGTACACAAAGATCAATTTTAAGACTGGGTCGACTTTTAAGTGTCGCAAACCGTCTTGGGCACACTAACTCTCATTTCTTGCAGCCCTAGAAATGTTCATTTAATGATTATAAGACACTAGTTTTAAACTTTGCAGACAGACAAATCATATGTTTATAAAAATATAACAATATACATATTTCTATAAATGTCGGGAGTAACTATAACTACCCTGGACAATGCTGGGTTCCCAAGCTAGTATATCTATACTATAGATACTCGTGCTGTTATAACGAATAAATCCAATTTTCTCCATTTTGTATTATTTCATATTTGAGATATTAGCACAGTGGGTTAGTCATCTAAGCTGAGTTGAGATGGAACAAAAACACTTTAAACATAAATCCGCGGAGCTGAAGCTCTCCAAACTCTGAAATGTCTAAAATTTATATTTCTTTTACAAGAATTTCTAAAAATATTGTCAACTTCAGCTTTTATTTAGATTTCAGTTCAATAAGTTTTATTTGTTGCTTTTCAGAATTATGTAAAGCCATATAATTCCTTGTTTGAGTACACATGATCTATAGATTAAATATAATTCCTTGTTTAAGTACACATGATCTATAGATTAAATATAATTCCTTGTTTAAGTACACATGATCTAAAGATTAAATATAATTCCTTGTTTAAGTACACATGATCTATAGATTAAATCGCCTGCTGAGAATCTTTTTTCCCCATGTAAAGTTTGTTCCGGGAACTTTAATTCGGGTCCTACACCGTTCAAGTTTATATAAACGAAAGTCTTAAAAGGTTTAATAAAATATTCATTCGTTTAATCACGGGGAGATAAATTTCAAACAGCAAGGCGGAGTTTTCAGTTCATCGGAGTAATAAAATACATGTAATAGATACCGCAGCAACCCATATATATAAATAGATATATTACGTTATACTTTGTCTGTAAACCTAAATGTGCTTAAAATTAACTACGCAAAACTTGTAAAGTAATCAACCTAGCCTAAATACGTCTGTAAATATGTCAAACCATGTATTTTGACTAGATTAACTACGCCTAAATATATAACCACACAAATCTTTTAAATACGTATATTAAAATTAATCTGTAACATAGATATCTAAATACACATTAGTTGGAAAATACTGTGCTTTGATTACAGTGAGCGAGTAACTCTTCTTGGATAGCGAATCACTCTTCAGAATCACTCTCTTGAAGGGAGTGTTCGCGAAAAATGAAAGGGGTATTGACTTAATGCGATAAAAAGCGCTTTTGATCGCTACTAATCTTCTATCTGTTGCGTCTATATGGAGAAAATTGATAAAGATGTCTCATACTGAAGAGCGTAGTGCCCATACAAATTGAGGAAGTTGGAACATACGACTTAGACCGTAAAAAAATCAAATTAATATCAAACAAATCATTCAGATATTACAACCTATAGTCATCGATTATCTTTCGCCACATTTATATATAGTTGATATTTCATACTAGTTTTGATTTTTATGATCTGTTAATAATCATAGTTTGAAATATTAAAGGTTTACATAATTGGATTGCAAAGATATAAATAGTAGAAGTTTTGAGTTTGTGACAAAGACTCAATTCCTTTAGCAGAATTTGTTTTTCAATAATTTTTTGCAATACTAAAGAAACCTTTTTCTTTCTACTATTTTTTTTTCATTTTAATCTCAAAATCATCCACTATTTTCTATCAATCAAGAATATATTTTTATGCTAATCTTAAGCCTACTAAAATCATTAATCTGCTTAAAAGTTCTCTGCTTCTTGTTAATGTAAATAAACTTTAGAAAATCCTTTGAAGCAAAAAGGTTTTATAGCAGAGAGTATCTAAATTCCCTTAAGTGTTTGGAGAAGAGTTTTTTCATGAGGGTCATACACACTATCCTAAATACATAAATATACACAAATTATCTGACAATATATATTTTCTATGTTTTTTATAAACAGATAAAAGTCATCATGTTTCCATTATTCCGCAACTTCAGTAAGATCATCTTCTTGAGGCTCTTCATTTATGGCACTTACAGGCCTGCTTTGTATAGCTGTGCCTGGTCGACTGCATGATGCAGTGGCGGGTCTGCTTCCAGCTGCTGTGGCAGGTCTACTACCAGCTGCTGTGGCTGGTCTACTTGTAGCTGCTGTGTCAGGTCCACTTCCTCCAGAAGATGCTGGTCTGCTTCCAGCAGATGATCCTGGTCTGCTTTCTACTGCTGTTGCTGGTCTACTTCTGGCAGCCGTCACTGGTCTGCTTTCTACTGGTGATGATGGTCTACTCCCAAAGGGTGATGCAGGTTGGCTAGATGTTGGAGAAGTTTGAGCAGTGCTTGGAGATTCTTCTGCAATTGAAGATCCTCTATGCTTCAAGTTTTCAAGTTGTCTTCTCTTCTCTTCAGCTTGAGAACTCAATCCTTGTCGGAATCTCTTTGACCACATTCCAAGGACAAGGAAGAGTAGTACTCCAAACCAACCATTAAATATTTGGAACAGTGGCATTAGGTTGACCACATCCATGTCATTTGTTTTCATGTAGGAAAAATATCCAATAGTACCATAACACCACAGAACAAACATAAGAAGGGAAGCTGCAAACATGCCCTTGATTTGATCCTTGAGGTACATAACCGTATCCTTGTTATGACTTTGGACTTTCATCATGTTAAATATTATTATGAGTGTGTAAATAAGGGTGATGACAAAACACAGTCCATTGTAAGCAAAGTAGAGCATTATTGGTGTTTTCTCCCAAGATATGAAGCAGGTTGGATGCGTCCCAAGCAGGTCTCCTTGAAAAAAAGTAATGAACCCAATACATATTAATGGCATTCCCCAGGCAAAGGGATGGTAAATGGATGTTCTTCCATTAATAAGCCCTGCTGTTATTCCTTTAAAGGTTGCATGAGTTTCACACATGTTCCACCAAAGGGAAGCTTGATAAAAGAACATCAAGGACATTGACATCGCAATATTTGTGTGCCTTCCATCACACAGACCAATATCAGCAAGAAGCGACAAAATATTAGCTATCATGTAAGAAAGACAGCACCACATTCTGATTTGATGGAACATTTCTCCAACAACCCTAAAATAAAAAAATTAAGTCAAACTTTACAAATCTTAAAAATTCAAATCATGATACTTACGGTGACAGGAAAACCACTGCTATGAAAAGTGTGAGGAGAATTGTTCCCAAAATGATTCCAACCCATTTTATTAATAGGATCCACATAGCTCCATTTGCTTCATCAGGAGCTTCTAGGAGTTCTGCTAAAACAGTATACATTCCAAACTTAGAACATTCACAGCTTGTCTTTTCATCATCAGTAGCTATTACTTTACAAGGGGTGTCATCCCAGGCTCCGGTAACACCAAAATTATCATTCCACCAGACACAATGTCGGACCTCTAGACCCTCCCAATATTCATCTGAATGCCATAGAAGAGTTCTTTTAGCTTTTGCAACCTCATTATGCCAAAGAGTCAGTCTGACAGGATTCCATTGCATGTATTTTTGATCTGGCTGGCACTGGTACACAGATGTAATATCACCATCCATTGGATCAGGTTCCAGTCGTGTTCGAACACTAATAACCTTGGTATCAATTCTAAAGATTTCTGATTTGATATTTACAGGATTTCTTCTGCGGGGGGAAATGTAGGTCATGCCATTGTAAACTGCTGTTAGAATTGTTATTGGTAAATCTTGACATCCTTCAATACCTTCATACATTCCAGTGGGAACAGTAAAGTTATCTTTTACATTTTTCCATTTAGATTTTGCTTCAGCCCACTCCCATCCATCATAGTCAGGATAGGATAACCTTACCCCTTTAGCACCTCGTATGGGGCCCAAAGGAAGTTTATCAACATTCATTACCATGTCATCTGCCTTAGCAGAGTATCTTAATGTATCATCCTTTGAGTTGAAAAAGGATGTTTTAAAATCTTGACCATCTCTATCAGCTGATGTGTTAACACTTCCAACCCATGCCAGCATATAGTTTTCTAGTTCTCTTACTGTCTTTGCAGGTCCTTCATGCATATGAATTGGTTCATTTTCAACAGCATTCCATTTCTTTACATTCTCTGGATCACCTGTTAGCAATGCAGAAGCAACCACTGCCAAGGAAAATCTTCCTTCAACCTCTTTTGGATCTTGTCCTTGAGTAGCACCACTTGTTCCAAGCATAGATGACATAATATTCTGTTTTGAAAGTATGCCTCTCCTAAGGTCATCTATTGTTTCTACAGGTTTCTGGGTTGTTGTTTTTGTGGTTAATTTGAGAGCTTCTTCCTCTTCAGGTGATAATGTTTGTACAGTTGTGGGAATAGGTGTTCTTGTAGGGAATGGTGCTAAAGTGGTTGGCGGGCCCATTAACATGGCCTGAAGAACAGCTTGAGCTGCAGCAGCTTGTTCAGGATCTTGCAAGTCTACTCCTCCTAACATAGCACCAAATTGGTCTGCATTGACATTTCCAAAATCTGGGGAGAATCCACCATACATGTAGGGTAACTCTCTATCAGGGAGTCTATGATTCCAAATAACAGCTTCATCTATTAGTGCTGGAGCATCATCTGTGCCTGCAAACCCTGTAAATTTATTGGTCAACTTCAGTCTTGAGTTTTGATGACATCCAAACATCATAACAGGCTGACCATTGGGACTTCCGTCAGCAGTCAACCTAGGTTGAGGGATCCAATTGGTTGATCCTCTAGCTGTTGAATCTGGAAGTACAGTTTGTCCAACCTTTTCTAAATTGATAAACATCTCCAGGCCTCCCATTTTTTCTAATCCATCAGCTGTCAAAGCAAGATTGGGGTCTGCCAAGTTTGGAGTAACAAACCTTAGGCCAATCTGAGTCCAGGTATTGTTATATAATTGTCCACTAACAGACAAAGTCCACACCCTTGTTCCAGTACTTACAAGGCCGACTATGTTCAAACCTTCATGATAAATGGAAAAGCCAGGCCATGCTTCTCCGCTCACAGCATTGAAATCTCCCCCAGTGCTCATCAGATACTTCTTTGATACTGCACCAGGGTTAAACAAATCTCCGCTAAAGGAAAATGATTCCCATATATTGAAAGTTATTCCCAGAGTACAGTTTTGAGGATTCATCATACAGGGATCATTAGAAAAGTTACTTTGAGGCTTCATCCAATTAGTATCATACATACACTAAACAAAATTCTCCAATTACTCAAAATTTTTTAGAGAGTTGGACTTATCAAAAGTAACTTGCCTGTTCACTTTTTAATGAAATGGCCCTTCCAAATCCAAAGGGCCCTTGAGCTAAGCCAGTTCTAGCCTTCCAGCCTCCAATCAGCTCACTTGCTGTAGAATTTACATCAAACCTATCCCAGTGATAATCTGCAGTAAAATCATAAAGCATCTCCGATGCAGGCAGCGTTGTTGGTTTCTGAGTGGTGGTGGTTGTTGTTGTAGTAGCTAGTTAAAAGAGAAAAAATATTAGTACATAAAGTACCACAGCAAAAAATATTAATTTTCAGAATGTAAATTAATATATTTCGAAAAGTGGATTTACTATAGCAGAAACCTTTCATTGAAGAAAATCATATCAATTAAGAAATGATTTTGGAAAGCAGTGAAACCTCTCATTGTTATGTCTTCAATATACTAAACAAATCTTGTTTAATATTTCGAATGCAAACATTATCTTAAATATGTCCATTCTAAATATGAATCTAAAATGGACAATGTTGGTAACTAAGTATGATGTGTTCCATCCCTGATCTTGTGGATCAGGGCTGGTTGCATCAGTTTCCTAGAGATTGAAGTCTTCTTCAAGATGTTCTCCATTCTCCAGGTGTTCTCCATTCTCCAGCTGTTTGGAACAGTTCTAAGAAAAGGTATTTGTAAAGCTAAACGTCTATTGTTGATACAATACAAATGAAACGGTATTTGTAAAGCTAAACGTCTATTGTTGATACAATACAAATGAACAGGTATTTGTAAAGCTAAACGTCTATTGTTGATACAATACAAATGAGGTATTTGTAAAGCTAAACGTCTATTGTTGATACAATACAAATGAAAAGGTATTTGTAAAGCTAAACGTCTATTGTTGATACAATACAAATGAATAGTGTTGGGACATTTTATAGAAAGACATTTCTTAGATAGGAAATTTCATAAACAGGGCATTTAACCCTATCTTTACTGGGGTACTTGAAAACCAGGATATGCTGGGGGGGTCAATTTGACCCCTCCCTCTAAATCCCATGTTTGATGTCCAAATATGACAAATGATACATCATTGGAAAGCTCTTGTGCCCTACTTTTAGAACCTGCAAAAAAGTTTGCGAATTTGCAAAACTTGAGTTTTTAATCGGAAAATCCAGTTATATAGTAAAAATGTTTGCAAAAAAAAAATTTGTCCAAAAAATGAAAAATTATACATTTTTGAAAAGCCCTTGACTTTGCCATTTTAAATATGCAAAAATTTTTTACAAACTTTTAAATATCCTGATTTTTAATCAAGAAAAACTAAAAATGTGCAAATTTCCTTTGACAGGTTGTTTGCAAAAAATTTGCAATTTTTTTCGCAAACCTTGCGCAATTCGTTTTCTTATGTCAAAGGCTTTCCAAAAAGCTAAATTTTATCCAAATCTGACAAGTGGAAGTGGGTCAAAACAAAGATTTAGTTTGTTACAGGAAAAAGCAGTCATTCAGGCAGTGTGCCTGAGGACTCAGGCAGTTAGTATTAAAGCCCGGTTTTAGGCCTAAAGGAAGGGCTTTGGGTATGTAGGAAAAGTCAGAAAATTTCAACAACCTCAGACCAATACTTTTTAAGTTATGTAAGAAAAACTACGGGGGGGGGTCAAATTGCCCCCCCCCCAGCAGGAATAGGGTTAATTGACATGACATTTCATAAAAAAAGAAATTCAGAAATTCATGAATTGGACATTTCACAAATAGGACATTTCAAAGACAAAACATTTCATAGACAGAGCAGATTTCTCATAGACCGGGAATTTTAGTCAGAGAACCAATTTTTTCAGAGACGTTTTACTTGACTAAAAATGGGTCATAATTTTAGAAAATGTAATTAGTTTGAAATTCATATATTTTTGATTTAAATGATATAATTATATCAACAAGTATATCAGTTTAAAGCGAAATTATGAATCATATGATAAATAAAAGTTTGAGAGATCTTCGAAATTTTTTCTTTTTTCAAAGTAATCTTATTTAATGAATTATACCCCTTGTAAGATTCATTAAATAAGATTACTCTGAAAAAAGAAAAAATATCTATGAAAAATTTTCTATGTAATGTCTTTCTAAGAAATGTCCTTACACCAAATTGAAATAAACAATAAAAAAGAATCACTTGGCACATATTCTAATCTAATCAATATATTATTCCAACCTATAATTGGTCTTTAATATTCAGACCACAAAACTAAAGGGATTAGTAAAGGTATTGATTCTTTGTCACAAACTCTGATTTTCTAAATCCCTATATCTATGCAATCCAATATCCACACCTTAGATATTTCAAACTGTGAATTTTGTTAGATCAAATAACCTAAGTTTTAAATATTTCAGGTTTACACCATCAGGTTACATGGATAAAGGGATTAAAAATTTTTATATCTTGCTAAGGCTCAATTCCTTTAATATTTTGCCGAGTATTAATTGAATAAATAATTCGACTGCGAGTCTATTTTCAGTGAAACCAGTGGACTGTGAGCGTAATGTCAAGTATTGGATTAAAGGGACTGTGAGCGGAATGTCAACTGTCGGATTAAAGGGACTGTGAGCGGAATGTCAAGTGTTGGATTAAAGGGACTGTGAGCGTAATGCCATGAGTGTTGGATGAATGGTACTGTGAGCGCAATGTTAAGTGCCGGATTAAAGGAACTATGAGCGTAATGTCAAGTGTTGGATTAAAGGTACTGTGAGCGTAATGTCAAGTGTTGGATTAAAGGGACTGTGAGCGTAATGTCAAGTGTTGGATTAAAGTTATGCTTAACGCAAAGATGGCATTAATGCCCTGTTCACAGCGGTATTCTTGAATCCTTTATCTGATCGATAATGTGAAAGATGTTGTCATTTCTTAGCTTAAAATTTCAGATAAATTCTATATGTTTTCCTTTAGTAAAATGTCCAAGTCACTTAATCAAAATTGAAAATAATCAGTTTTCAAAATTATAAACATTTATTTCTAATTCATACTTCATTGAACAAAGCGTTCAAGGGTACCATTGTGAATTGGAAATTGCCATCTTTGCATAGAGGGCACTTGAAATAACGCTTAACTGGCTTACCTTTGTTATCCCCAGCTCCCGCCATAGTGATGGTTCCCAGGCCCCGCTTTAGTTTAAATACTGTGTTGACATGTACCCTCACTACCGTACAGTCCTGCTATTTGTTTACATGTTTCTGGTTTACAGTGCTGGTATTGTTTACATGGTTTCCCTCCACGCCGCTCTTTTGTATCTAGGACGCGGCATTCCCTCTTTAAGGGGTAAATAATAAAAACTCACCCAGTTTTATGCATTTCAATAAAAAAAAATCCTAAAAAAATGATTTTCAAAAAAAAATAATTTTTTTATAATTCTGCCCCTTTTGTATATCCATTGTTTATATAAAGGAAGATCATGCCATACATATAAAATAATAATGAGCTAAAGAATCGATATTTTCGTTAATTATTAACTCGGTTGAGCGACTCAAAACATGATTTAGCTTATAAAACTTCGAATAGACCCAGAATTCAAAGAACTGAAATTGAATATATTTACAATCTTTGAATGTGTTTAAACTTTTTTTGTATCACATTTGATCTATATATTTGTTGATGTACATATGTTTATGAGAAGTATTGCAAAATACTTTAGAATTTCATCAAATATATTTAGCGAAAAATCAAAAGTTATGAGAAAAAATAATTTGATCATAAAATCCTTTTTTATTCTTTCTCTGTTTCGTTATTTATTTATTTCTTTCCTTCTTTCTTTCTTTCTTTCTTTCTTTCTTTCTTTCTTTCTTTCTTTCTTTCTTTCTTTCTTTCTTTCTTTCTTTCTTTCTTTCTTTCTTTCTTTCTTTCTTTCTTTCTTTCTTTCTTTCTTTCTTTCTTGATTTTTTGTTAATTTTTTTAAACAAAAAAAAAATATTTAGAACTTTATACTTCGATTCTTTAGACAATTTTAGGTAGGATAAGACCCTTTAAACTGTAATAAATTCAGGGGATTATATTAGTTTACTATCTTTATTATCTATGTTTGCTTATCTATTATCTATGTTTTTATTTGACCCTGACCGGCCAGTCCGGTCAATCTATAATTTACCTGTATCAATAAATTAGTATATTACGAATAGTTGTTTTAGACAGACGTATAGAGCCAGGGTTGGCTGGAGATAAAGTCGGGAAGACTTGTTATTAGAGTTAGAGTCAAGTATTAAGAGATTGATCGGGACCTAGATTCGTTACAAAACAATCAATTGCAATAAATGAGAAAATCCACACTTTAAATTTAAAATGTTCAAATTGGTTTAAAGTTTAGAAGCTATTATTAAAATACGTTAATAATTTAAAGAAAAGAATAATAAAAAACAAGAATCTGCGAACTTTCTTGAATTTTCCATAAATTGTAAATATTTAGAATCTGTGTGTTTTGTTTTCTCAATAATTAAACCCATGTGCTGCCCAATATATGGGATTGGAAAATCGGCAATTCGTCAAAATTTGATAAATGTTGAGCACGGTTGATGATGCACAACGGGGTGTGCTATTGGAAGAATTCTTATATATATATTAAAAGGAGAAATCTTTTTTTCCCGCAAGAAATGCAGCATTTGAATTCAATATTTTGAACCAAGGTGGTCAATATTGTGAACCAAGGTGGTTAATATTCTGAACCTATATGTTCAATACTCTGAACCTAGGAGTTCAATATTCTGAACCTAGGTGTTCAATACTCTGAACCTAGGTGTTCAATATTCTGAACCTAGGTGTTCAATATATTAAACCTAGGTGATCAATACTCTGAACCTAGAAGATCAATATTCTGAACCTAGGTGTTCAATACTCTGAACCTAGGTGTTAAATACTCTGAACCTAGGTGTTTAATATTCTGAACCTATGTGTTCAATACTCTGAACCTAGGAGATCAATATTCTGAACCTAGGTGTTTAATATTCTGAACCTAGGTGTTTAATATTCTGAACCTAGGTGTTCAATATTCTGAACCTTGGTGTTCAATATTCTAGACCTATGTGTTCAATATTCTGAACCTAGGCGAGCAATATTCTGAACCTATGTGTTCAATATTCTGAACCTACTAGATCAATATTCTGAACCTTGGTGTTCAATATTCTAAACCTATATGTTCAATATTCTAAACCTAGGTGATCAATATTATAAACCTAGGTGTTCAATATTCTGAATATAGTTCAATATTCTGAACCATGGTGTTCAATATTCTGAACCATGGTGTTCAATATTCGATCTGAACTTAGGTGTTCAATATCTGTTATCTGTTAAATGTTTCGAACCTTATTGTTCAGGTTCAATATTCTGACCAATGTGTTGAAGACAATAAACACATAAATCGTATTTTTAGCAATCTTTCATCAAATATTTATATTAAAGCCGACCCATGATACGTCCCCAGTCCCCTGACTTAATCTAAATATTAAATAAAATCCTCGGCCTTGGACCCTCCTTCCATAGTAACAAAAACAAACAAACCAATAAACATTCAGATCCTCCCAACTCGTAAACAATGACAATTCCACAGAAATCCTTCAAAAATATTTAGAAATAAAGTTGTTTTTACTCTACGTAGCATTATTTCAAGAATTATATTTTATTAAAATAACAATAAAGTTTGTTTACTGTTTTAATAAATTTAGGGATTTTTTTAAAACTAGAAATTCAAGGCGCTTCGCGCCCTTCTTTATGGGCGGACTTTTAGGGCGCTTCGCGCCCATCTTTTATTTAAATTGTGAACATGTTCTCTTTGTGAACATTTTAAAACAAGAAGAAAAAAATTTTGCGGATTTAAAAAAAAATTCGCGGATTTTCCAGAATTTAAATTTTTTTACAAATTAAAAACATTTAAAACACATTTTTTTTAATTTTTATCATTCGAAAAACCTTCCCTGTGGTTACGTGATGTCCCACACAAAATTTGGGCCCGATCGGTTCAGCCGTTTT
This sequence comes from Eurytemora carolleeae, assembly GCF_000591075.1. Taxonomy (NCBI): domain Eukaryota; kingdom Metazoa; phylum Arthropoda; class Copepoda; order Calanoida; family Temoridae; genus Eurytemora; species Eurytemora carolleeae. The sequence goes on from NW_019396512.1 coordinate 11,647, forward strand.
GACGTTTACAAACAGACAGACAAACAAACAAACAGACAGACAAGCAAAATTTATGTATAGATTAAGTTAAAATCCCCCCAAAGAAGAGCCATAAATGTAAATTAATATTACTAATACTGTTTTCCAAATCACATAGTTTGTGTAGGAACAATTTTCATACAATAAGATGGTAGGTACTAGGTAGGGAGGTAGGTAGGTATATATATATATTTATCATTAAAGTACATAATTTTACATAGATATATTATTTAAACTAACACTTTAATGACGGGATTTGTCAAGCCAACATTAGCCGTCTTCAATAGGTAAGGGGAAAGTATTAGGAAGAGAGGGGGGAGGGGTTATGTAGCTCAATCAGAATCAAAAGCTAACTCAGAACTTAGGATGGCACATTTATTTATTCAGAAATACATGAATAACAGTTTGATCTTGAACATTCAAATTGCAGATACATATTTGTATTATCCACATGCAAACTTATTTTTAATGAGTTTAAGGAACACGAGTTTTTTTATTTCTAGTGACAATGAATTCCATATTTAATTCACAAATATCTAAACCTTTAACAAAAACGAAAATGTCAATTATTTCATTTAAATCCAACGTTAAAGGAATTGAGTCTTTGCCACAAACTCTGGTTTTTAAAACTCCCAAGATCTTAACAACCCAATACAGTTGGAGACCTTAGATATTTCAAACTATGACTTCTGTTATATTACATCAAAGTTTGAAATATCTAAGGTTTACATAATTTGGTTGTAGATATATAGGTTTTAGAAAATTGGGATTTGTTGCAAAGACTCACTTTCTTTCTATTTTTATTCATCATTATACATTATATTATATTAATTATCGTAATGTAAAAAAGGGTTCAGTGTGAACAGCGTAGAAATCACATTTTTCCTTTTCTAACAAAATTGTGTATTTCCACAGAGTACTCTTCCCACGCAGATCTCTCGTTCGAAACCATTTCGGATTCGACAAAGAAATCAGAGCTGGGAACTTAGAATAAGATACCTTTAATTCCGATTGCTTAATCCGAATATCCAGTGTGGACACTTTTAAGCTTAATCCACTCGTTTTGGATACAGTACATGAAAATTCAAAAACCTTTTTTAAAATTAGATAATCCCTCCCGTTTCTGTATATTAATCTGAAATTGCGTGCAAAATTACAAATTTCCCGGCTTCTGATACGCGACTCTGATTGGTTTTATTGTGTACACTTTTCAGGATAAAAGATTAGGTTAGTCTTGAGGTTAATAAACGAAAAGGATTAATAATTGATCTCGATATCCACAATTTTAGAGTTCGCAGCTCAGTTTACATTCTGTGGAGGAGATATTAAGTTAAACTGATTCCGTCCATTTAAAATTATTATGTTCAGAAATAATTAAACTAAGTCTTTTATTTTCATTTCTAACTTAAGTTTTTCGAAACACATTTGATATAATTATATTCCAAGCCGACCATATAAACGATATATTCTATATGCCGAAAGTGTAGTGGAAAACCTACTTATACATTCTAAATAAAAGATTAATTTCCTCATTCATAAATTGATATTTTAAAGGCATAGATTGAGATTTGAAAGGCATAAACTTAGATTGAAATGAATAGATTTTGATTAGAAAGGCATAAATTGAGATTGGAAAGATATAGACTAAAATTGGAAAGATATAGACTGAGATTGGAAAGATATAGACTGAGATTGTAAAGATATAGACTAAGATTGGAAAGATATAGACTGAGATTGGAAAGATATAGACTAAGATTGGAAAGATATAGACTAAGATTGGAAAGATATAGATTAAGATTGGAAAGATATAGACTAGGATTGGAAAGATATAGACTAAGATTGGAAAGATATAGACTAAGATTGGAAATATATAGTCTAAGATTGGAACGATATAGACTAAGATTGGAAAGATATAGACTGAGATTGGAAAGGAAAAGATTTAGATTGGAAAGGCATAAATTGAGATTGAAAAGACATAAATTGATATTGAAAAGATATAGACTAAGATTGGAAAGATATAGACTAAGATTGGAAAGATATAGACTGAGATTGGAAAGGCATAGATTGAGATTGGAAAGATATAGACTGAGATTGAAAAGATATAGACTAAGATTGGAAAGATATAGACTAAGATTGGAAAGGCATAGATTGAGATTGGAAGGAACAGATTGAGAATTGAGATTGGAAAGGCACAGAAAGTGAGATTTGGGACTCCACAGATTGATGCTATATCGTTTGCACTAATGTCCGATTGAACTAACGTACTTTTGCACTAAAGTCGGCTGATCAGTAACACTTGTGACCGCAGCGCCCGGCCCCCTAGCCTGTCCTATCCGCGGCGCTCGGCCCCCTAGCCTGTCCTAGCCGCAGCGCTCGGCCCAGAAATTGTCTTAACCTAACCTAACCCTCAAATAAAACGTTAGTGCGAATGTACGTTAGTCCGATCAATCATTAGGGCAAACGATACGACACCCACAGATTGAGAAGAAAGAAGAAGGGTAAAACATGTTCAGAAAAGTCGTCTTACTTTGTAATATTTTCCCCGTTATAATTTTATCATAAAGCTCATAATCATTATTCATATAGTTCAGATATTGGTTTAACATATTTGTTTTATCTCATGCCATGGTGTCAATTAAACACTGTTTATTCTTGAAGCATTAATCACAAAATTTAACTAGACGGAAAAATGAGTTTAATATTAATATGTCAATTGCATTCATATTTCAGGGCTAGTAATTTACCTCGAATTAAAAATAAAAAGAAGTTTCTTCAGAATTATCAAAAGACTTATGACGGTCTATGTATTCATATATCTGGGATTCACTGTAAAATCAAAGTAAAATCAAAATTGTTGTAATCTGAACAAAGTTTTTTATATCTCCGGTAATATTAAAAGCACAAAAAAGACATTTAACTCTTAAATCTTACGTCTCAAACAAAGTTTCCAAATAAATGTGGCAAATTATTTAAAATATCAAAGACGACCCTCCAGTCGTCTTCCTTTTGTCATGTTTCGTGGGACTCCATGTATCCTTGTTCTCTCCTGGAAAAGTTATGTTTGAGCTGAAGAACAATCTCTAGGAAAATAATGAAGGTCGTCTTACAATTTCTAGTGATTTTCCAAATATGGTAAAATATTATTAAAACTTTTCATTAAAGAGCTCTTCATTAATAAATACGGAAATTTATAGCGCAACAACACAGACGAATTGTAAAAATATTGTTATCAAACAATTCATTTTAATTTCAATTAAAACATTTTAACTGGAAAGTTTTTTGTCAAAATGATATTTTTACATTGAAAAGTTATTTATTTAAATCCTGTCCCATAACACTGTGGAATAGGAAGACGACTGTAAGTTACTAGCCCAATATATATAAAACAAAGCAATTGTGCAGTGTTTACGGACCCGATTCACTTTTACTAAGTCTTTTTTCTATCAACTGGTAAACCATTTGATTTAAAACATTATCAAATACATATAAACTACTTAAATGTCGTCTTCCTTTATTACAGCTTTGTTTGTCTCACTGTACACACAGGGTTGGAAGCATGAGACTCCGGGGGAGGAATGTATACAGTTGTTAACCACAGTTCATTCTACTCTGCTACAGGGTGTCCCAATAAATATGGGAACTGAGAGTCGACTTGAATATCGTCTTCGATTTTCGATTTTTGATAAAGGACATGAAGTGCTTCAAAAAAAGATGGAAAATCTAATAAACTCTCCAAAGTTGGGTCTACCTTCTTTGAATCTTTAAAATTAAACATTTGAAGCGTTATGATGACTTTTTATAGACTGAAATCTGGACAAAATTCCTAACATCTCTGTCAATTTTGAAAGCAAAAAAAGGGTAGTTGACCACATTTTGGAAATCCCGACGCTAGTAGTTTGCGGTGTTTCAACTGGAATAATACAAAATTAAATTAACGATTTTAGCCCACATGGAACAAAGATGTAATTTACTTTAGAAGTCGTCATTAAATTCCAATGTTTATTGGGACCTCCTGTACAATATATTAATTCAAATAACATTTTCATCAAAGCTATGTGAAAACACTGTAAAAATATTTATATCATAACATTCGAAATTTGTAAAGGTAGTCCTTGATATTTTATTTCTTACAGTGGGACCTATTTAACTATAATAATGTGATAGAAAGACAGTGGTTTCACACGTCCAGTAGTGTTTAATCCAATCAGGGTTCAAACCAGGTGCTTGATAAGTATTCAGGACCAATAGAATAACAAAAGCGGCAAAATATATCTATCTATCTGTTTATTTAAATCTTATAATCCATATAAAGATCCATATGTAATTTAGCGACAACTAAACTAAAACTATTTCCTAATTTAAAAACATAAAAAAACATAAGAAATGTCTAAATGTTTTAACTATTCCACAGGTTTATGAGTTATTTTGTAGTTAATATATGTATTGTCTTAATATACAGATAAGAAATCATCTGGCGTAAGCTAACAATAGAGTTCATCTTTTGAATAGACACTTAATTGAAAAACATATATATTTTTCATTTAATCAAGCTCCATCCATTCTAAATATGTTTGTGAATAAGTTTCAGTAAGTTTTGATAAAATTTCAATCTTCTCTAGATTTTAACTCTATACTAGGAGATAGGGACTACACAACTATACAGGAAGAAAGGGAATGAAAAGGGTAGAGGAAAATGGGAAATGAAGGTATAAGACATAGTAGGGGGAAAAATGAGTATAGGAAAATTAGAAGAAGGCAGAGAAGTAGATTAATTAAATGGAGAAAGAAGATGAAGGGGAAAGGGGAGAGAAATAAAGAGAGAAGAAGATGAAGGGGAAAGGCATAGAGGAAGTAGAGATGATTAGAGAGGGGGAAGGAATAGAGCAGAAGGAAAAGGGGGAAAAGATTAAAGTAAAGGGATAGAGGGGGAAGGAATAGAGTAGAAGGATACAGAAGGAAAGAGGGGGAAAGAAATAGAGTAAGTGAGGAATAAAGAGAGCAGGAGAGAGGGAAAGGAAAGTAAATAGCAGAATATAAATAGAGAAGGAGAGGTAAAAAGAAAAATCTAGGGAACAGAGAAAGCATAAATGAGAAGCAAATTAGAAATGAAAAGAAAGAGAATTTAGAGAAGGAAAAGCTAGATAGTCTATGTGGGAGTAAACAGAAAGAAGGTAAGGAATAGAGAAACTAATAAATAGAGTGCATTGGAAATGTATACAGAAGAGGATGGCATAACACGAGTAAAGGGAATGAAACAATGGGAGTAGCGATTCGAGAGAGAGAGATTAAGAGGAGAAATGAATTATAAAACAAATGTGTTAATTTTTTTTATAATTTTATCATTATTAATTTCTATCATGCTTAATATATATACCTACAATATTACAATCAGGTAAGGGTAAAGCATCCGTGAAAGTGAATATAAACATCCGTAGAAAGTTGAAAATTTGAGCATCGCCCCCCCCCCTTCGCATTTTATATGATGATAAATATTATTATTTTCTATAAAATGAGGGTAGGATGAATTATCGAAAGTTCCTATTTGATCCAGGAACAGATTGACAGGAAGAGATTCAGTCAAATCCCTCTCCTCTCCTCTCCTATCCTTTCATCCCTGCAGACAGATTGATCCACTCTCAAACTATCTATCTATCTATATATCTATCTATCTATCTACATATCTATCTATCTATCTATCTATCTATCTATCTATCTTCTCTCCTCTCCTATCCTTTCATCCCTGCAGACAGATTGATCCACTCTCTAACTATATATCTATCTATCTATCTATCTAGCCATCTACATATGTATCTATCTATCTATCTATCTATCTATCTTCTCTCCTCTCCTATCCTTTCATCCCTGTAGACAAATTGATCCACTCTTAAACTATATAGCTATCTATCTATCTATCTACATATCTATCTATCTATCTATCTATCTATCTATCTTCTCTCCTCTCCTATCCTTTCATCCCTGCAGACAGATTGATCCACTCTCTAACTATCTATCTATCTATCTATCTATCTATCTATCTATCTATCTATCTATCTACATATCTATCTATCTATCTATCTATCTAGCTACATATCTATCTATCTATCTATCTATATATCTCCTCTCCTCTCCTATCCTTTCATCCCTGCAGACAGATTGATCCACTCTCTAACTATATATCTATCTATCTATCTATCTCTCTATCTACATATGTATCTATCTATCTATCTATCTATCTATCTATCTATCTATCTATTTATCTACATATTTATCGATCTATCGATCTATCTATCTATCTATATACATTGTGATCTATCTATCTATCTATCTATCTATCTATCTATCTATCTATCTATCTATCTATCTATCTATCTATCTAAATATCTATGGGAACCCAGCTTTACCTTGAAACTAAGTTTTTTTTTTAAACTTAGACCTTTTTAAACCTTTCGAACTAAGCTAAGAACACTACCGTGGGTCTACTGAGTTCCTTGGTCAAAATTTGAGGCAAATCGGTCAAATGTTCACGAGTTATGATCTGACATACACACAAACAAACAAACAGACATTATTTCATATCTATCTAAATTTTTTTTCTTTCTTTCTATATATCTAGCTATATATTATCTATTTATTTATCTATCTATCTTGGCTCATAATAAATTTTCTTTCGTGTTTATTTTAGGCTGAACCATCATACATTAATATTCTGAATTTTGTGTTTGAAAATAAATACTAAAACTATTGATCTTGAGACAAACCGGTCAAGGCAAGGTTGTAATGCAAGGAAAGTTAATTGCAGTTGTGTATACTATGCGTACATATTGAAACCAGTTCTCTCTGGGCGGAATTTGTAAACAACAACAGATACATCAGTGTTCGAATAGTATCCGAGGAGGTTTAAAGCATTAAATTTTGATAATTTTGATAATTCTCATAATAGTTTCCTATGACCAGAATATTTCATTGATTTTTTATGTCAAAGATGGATCTCAGGCTTCGACATCCGTCTTGTGTTTAGATCACCGCCCAGAGTCAGAACACTGCAGTACAAAAGATGCGTACACCTCTGAAATAACTTTCCTTGCATTATAACCGTGGGTCAAGTCGTTTACGAGTTATGATCGGACATACAAACATTAAACAAACAGATCTGTTTAAATAATTTTAGTTTTCTATTAGCTAATACCAAAAACATAGAGTCCAATATGGGAAATTTATAAGTATCGTTTAATTTTAACTGCTTTGGTTTTCTAATAATTGTTTTGAAACTTTGAAGCTTGAACCACCTCAGTCAGTACCTTAAAAATCAAAAGAATCTGAATTACCTAAATTACCTTTCATAAGAAACAGATTAACATATTCAATCATTCATAGATTTTCAACTCATAATTTTATATTCTAATTTTAAATCAAAACAAATAAAATCTCGTTGGAAAAAATGGTGAAATATTAAAAGGAGGGATGGATAAATAGATGGATGGATGCAAGGTTATAATGCAAGGAAAGTTATTTCAACCTCCTCCGATACTAAACTAACACTGATGCATCTATTCTTGTTTACAAATTCCGCCCAAAGAGAACTGGTTTCAATGGGTACGCAGAGTAGACATGACCGCAATTAACTTTCCTTGCTTTATAACCTTGGATGGATGGATGGATGGATGGATGAATGGATGGGTGGGTGATGAATTGATTGATTGATGACCTGACACTATGTCCTAATCTGTTATCCCGGTTTACAAACACAAAGGCGGAGAAGATACAAAAATTATTTTTAACAAAATTATTTTTGAATATTTCATATCATAAGAAAATGTTAAACTGTGAACACATTTTTTATAACATGGTCCTGTGGGAGGGGGAAGAGGAAGATGACAAGATGGATTAGTACGAAGATTAAGAAGAACAGATTTAATCAGAATAAGAAATATCAGAAACAAAAAATGTTTAAATGATTAAAACATTGAGAATTGTTACATTTGTTAGACGTTGACAAAGTTTCAGGTCATGAAGTTTAATGAAGTACATGAATTATATTCATTTTCCTTGTGTAAGATGCTCAATAAAGCCAAAAGCAAATTTTGTAATGAAACCTGAAAAAGAATAAGCGAGTGTCGTTGTGAGTTTAAGTGAACCTAGATTTAAAGAGGACTATGCACCGATTCTAAACGGTACATAAGAACAACAAATATATGTAAAACTATTCTAAACGGTACATAAGTACAACTAATATATGTAAAACTATTCTAAACTATAAACGGGACATAAGTACAACAAATATATGTAAAACTATTCTAAACGGTACATAAGTACAACAAATATATGTAAAACTATTCTAAACGGGACATAAGTACAACAAATATATGTAAAACTATTCTAAACGGTACATAAGTACAACAAATATATGTAAAACTATTGCAGCAGGAGAGCTTATATAGTTTAAAGCTGTCTTCACAAAGTAAATGAATATTAGTTTGGGTACCCAGCTTAGCCTCTCTAAAAATGTCAACCCACTCAATTTATAAATTGTTATACATGCTCATGAGAATTGAATGGGTTCCTGAGTTATGATCGGGGAGAGATTATTACTATACTTTGGAAGGGAACACCAAATAGTTTATTAATTCATCTTTTCAGGAAATCATAATTAGCGTGTTAATTAATTTTTTATTTTATAACTTTATATGTACAATATGTTTCAATTCTAATTGACTACAGTACTTTTAGATTTCAATAAAAAACTTAAATTATTTACTTGGAAAATCATGTTTTTACTTTTTAACTAAGTTACTAGAAATAATCAGTTAAAACCACAGGGGGGATGATTTCTGTCAATAAATCTATAATTTGTATTATTTCTTATTATTCTGTTTAAACAACTAAACGATCTTTATTCTACAATCTTTATGGATACAGAGCGTCCCATATCATATTAGGTTATCTTCAAGGTTTAACGCCAAAATGAAACCATAATACTCGAAAAAAAACTTTTATTGCCCGCAAGAAAATTCTTATAATATAGCCTTATTCAATTTTCAAAAATGATTTATTCTTCTTAAATTTTCTGATTAGTCCCGAAAATCGTAATTTAGACCGATTGACGATCTAACATGATATGGGACACCCTGTATATAATAGACAAATTTAATTAAACATAATCAAGGGGCGTTAACACCACAGCAGATGTCGCGGTATTAACAGGACAACGGTGGAATTTTGGTGTCGTCTTCCGTTCTTTTTATCACCAAAAGTAACTTAGATTTTTTATTTTTGTAAACGATTAAATATTTGAATATTTTTCGACATATATTGGTAAAAATTTAAAAGGTTGAGCGATTTATTTCTTACACTTAAAAGGAAGAAAGACTAATTCAATAATTCCGCTGTTTTCTGGAAACTTACTGAAAGCGCGCATCCATTAAACCATTTCGGTCAGAGAGAAACCGGAATCAAACGATATTATAGGATCCAGGGAATACGATTTATCGCAAATTATATTTTTAAAAACGTCAGAAATTAAATAAGTCAAAATCGATTAATTATTTACGTATTGGTTTCTCCTGTCCACCCTTTACATTTTTGGAACACTTTTCCTTGTAAACATATTTACAATTCTGAATGTGTGGTTCTCATGTGACTTTTCAAATTTGAGTTTTGAATAAAGGTTTTCTCACACTTAGCACAGGTATACGGTCTCTCTCCAGTATGTTGCCTGAACAAATAATAAAATATAGTCTGTAACAAAGAGCTTTGTAATATGAAGAGTAGACATTGGGATTTATACGCAAAACTAGACGCCACAATTGGGTTCAATAAAAAGCCACAAAATATCGTCTTTTCTATAATTTAAAAAGATTTAAGGACTTTTAAGCATTTCCATCACCAAAAACTTGTGTTTTTACGTAATTTGCCGTTAGCAATGCCTTTATTATCTGTTCAGATAATTCTTATCTTAAAACAGATTGCAATGTAATTGGTTAAAAAAATGTGGCTACTTAAAACCAAGGTTTTTTCGGGCCTTGCTCACGTTAGTGGCCTAAAGTTCTGCTTTAGACTATAACAAAACTATACTTTATGACATCTAACAAATTTTGTTTTAAAATACTTGGTATTTTTCATTACAAATGTGATGCGTAACAAAATCACATTCTTAGCTTTATTTTAACAGGAGAGCATTCTATCCTATAACCGAGTAAAACAAATTTAGAAGTGTATAACCGTGTCGCTATTTTCCCACTAATTTTAGCACCAACAATTAATTTCTTTATTTGATAACTAGATTTTTAATTTCGATCGTTTGAATTTAAAACCAATACTGCAGCCAATGACGTCATATAAAAAATCTTCTACTATTCTACCGTCTTTGGTCTGCTATTTTCTTGCCTTGTCAACCACATTTCAATTGACTTTTGTCTAGAAATATAAGATACTAGCTAAAGTGCACGGCGTTGCCGATTAGAAAAAAAATATTATTTAGATTTTTTTAGCCTATGTTACCCCGGGTACCCATGGGTGTCCTAAAAAATTTCAGCCAATTCGGTCCAACCGTTTGACAAGCTATAGCTAACATATAAATATATATATATATGAGCGAAGAGCTTTATTATATAGTCTGTATAGTAAAAGGTGCTACTTTTTTAAAACATTAGATTATATAATAAAGCTCTTCGCTCATATTTAAGTTAAAACCTTTCTCGAGAATATGCGCGCTTTTGTGACATCATTTTTCAAAATTTATAAAAAGATCTTTTTAGCAACTCTTTGATCTTTTTATATGTCTTTAATCACTTAAAATGTTGTCAAAAATCCCTTTATATTCAAAATGTAGTTAAATTTTAACTTGGATAAAATTTTAAAAAATGTTAATCTCGGATATCATTTAAAATGGAAAATGGAAAATCAACTTTTCTACAGAAACAAAAATGCATCAAACTAATTGAAATGCACTTTGCTGAAAGTATTTGAATGAATAGTTAAGAATACTAAAATACCGTATCCAGGTTGCATTATCATCATCAAGTACTTTGTTCTTTACAGGACTAATTAGTTCAGATTATGGAATGTTTATAATAAATGATTACAAATGATAATAATATAATGATTTTAAAACTCCTTTGTGTGGACAATTTGGACACGTAAATTTATGTACCTTGTATGTACAGTATGAGTTTTCTTCTGATTGAACTTGAGATTGCAGCCAGGATATGCACATGCATAAGGTCGGTCCTGTACATAATATGTCTTCTATCAGATTTTGTTTAAAAAATACCCAAAGTTAATGATTTCAAGAGGTTATTATTACCCAATATATTGTTAAATATTTATGACATGTTTTAACCCACTATTTAAAATAATGTTAAGCCCAGTTTTCCCTCTGTCAGAAACGAAAACATATTCAGGGCTCCAGCGGTGATTAAGATCCAAACTAGTCACTAAGTTTGAAGATTGTACATCTAATATGAAGTTTGCCCTAGAATACAAGTCAATTGCACGTAAGATTAAAATTGTATACATGTTTTCAAGCATATATCCTGTAATTGAAAAGCTATTGAGAAAAACAAAATAGTTTTGAGTTTCTAATATGTATCCAAATAATTCTTATACGTTTGTAAAATCAAAGCTCCTAGTTTCCAGTGAATAGTTCGATTTAATTCAATTCAATATGTTGAATTCAGCTGCAAATTTTCAAAATGTAAATTTTGTCCAAAACTAACACTCAATGTCAGATCTATGGGATAAATCATGGTTTGGAACTCCCCTCCCCTGAGAATGTATTTTTAATCTTTACAAATTTTGCTAAATTTCGATCAGATCATTTATCGGATTCTTAAACTTCTTGTTCAGATGACATAAAATCCCTGAGTGTGAGTGACAATATGATCTTTTAGATTTCTGTTTGTTGAAAACTGTTTTTTGCAGACATCACAGGGAAAGCTTTGTCCTATTCCATGAGTTCTTCTGTGCATTCGCAAATCATTATAGATTCCAAACTGTTTATCGCACATATCACAAGAGTGCCTAAATAAGATTATATATCATAAGGAAAAATAAAACTGATAGATAGATGCTGGGTTTAGAACCTGCATTCATTCAAAGGTTTCAACTTTTGGTATAAAAATATACTTGTATAACGCTTGTTTTCGAAGAGGGCATTTTTCTCACTTTTTTATCTAAATTCCTATTTGCGTTTGTAAGTTTAATTTACAATTACAGTTAGTTAATATATTTCATTTTGAGAATAAATGAAAAGATTCCATTTGCAGAAGTACTCTTTTCTTTGAAACGAAGGGCTTTAAACTGACTCCCTGTAATTGTAATCTATATATATACTTTCCTTGTCTGTCCTAATGTCTGTTTGTTTGCATATCCAATAAACGTTAAAACGGTAGAACCGATCGGGCCCAAATTTTGTGGTTTATGAATGATCAAATTGCAAAAATTGGTATCAGCAAGTTATTTTTTTTTTTTTTAATTTTGAAAAGTCTACATATATACTTTGCTTGTCTCTCTGTCCGTTTGGATCCAATAAACGAAAAGTGGCTGAACCGATCGGGCCAACATTTTGTGTGGGACCTCACATGACCCCAGGAAAGGTTTATGGATGATCGTATTTTCAAAAAGATGCCATTAACAAAATTCGATATGAGGAAATTTTGAAAAATGCACAAATTTTTTTTATAAAATCCGCGAAATTTTTTCTAGTTTTTTTTACAAATGATAGAAAATGTTCACAGTTTTAATAGAAGATAGGCACGAAGCGCCCTAAAAGTCCAGTACCCAATATTTTGCTGTAGATTTAAAAATTTATTTTGAATAGAAATGTTTCTCCTGTTGCTTGTTTAAAAAGTGCTATTTTTTCCAACCCAACCTTTTATCTTGATGAATTCTTTGTTTGTGAAGTTTTAGATTCTTCGGAGAATTAAACAGTTTGTTGCACAGATCACATTCAAACTAGATATTCTGATACATGAATAAATAATAAAATCAAGACTGCATTTTAAATAGAAAAATAATCTTTCATTATATATTATGGTTATATCCCATGTATCAAGGTACCAAGTATATCCAATATCCATATATCAGAATACCAAGTATATCCATGTATCATGGCACCAATTATATCCCATGTATCAAGGTACCAAGTATATCCAATATCCATATATCAGAATACCAAGTATATCCATGTATCATGGTACCAATTATATCCATGTATCAAGGTACCAAGTATATCCAATATCCATATATCAGAATACCAAGTATATCCATGTATCATGGTACCAATTATACCCATTTATCAAAGTACCAAGGATATGCTATATCCATATATCATAATACCAAGTATATTCCTGTATCAGGGTACCAAGCATATCCATGTATCAGGGTACCAAGTATATCCAGGTATTAGGGTTCCAAGTATATCTTTGTATCAGAATACCAAGTATAGTCCTGTATCAGGGTACCAAGTATATCCAGGTATCAGGGTGCCAAGTATATCCATGTATCAGGGTGCCAAGTATATCCATGTATCAGGGTACCAAGTATATCCCTTTATCAGGATACCAAGTATATCCCTGTATAAGGGTACCAAGTATATCCCTGTATCCTTGTATCAAGTATATCCATGTATCAGGATATCAAGTATATCAAATATCCATGTATCAGGGTATCAAGTATATCAAATATCCATGTATCAGGGTTCCTTAATGACTGTAGAATGCATGTATCTAGTATGGTTGTCCAGGTATAGTTTACTGGATAAGCTCTTGTCACAAATAATGCAGACATACTCTCCTTGCATCTCGGAAACGTGGGATACCTTCTGCTCCTGATTGTACATGTACATCTGTACTGTATTAGAGAACATGATATAATACCAAGATTGATATGTCAATCTGAAAAAGATAAAAATTTGAAAATTCTAAAGAATAAATTTTCGATAACATTTTTTTAAGAAATAAATATTTAGATATTGATTATCATAATAAAAAATATTAGAATTTCTTTATTTCTGTGTATGTTTTTAAATGGGTTAAAGAAAATGGCAAAAATGTACAGTACTGTACAATTTACAGTGTGTATTAAATGGCCTACTCCATAAGAGTCACGCAGATCTGTATTAATCCAGGTACAATTCTTCATTATCAATGTCAATACGGACACGATCTCGTAAACTATCAATGTCAAACACTGGGCACAATCTCATAAACTATCAATACCAAACCAGCGCAGTTAAGATAAATCAAGTAAGGGGTTTTACGTAGCTATTTACAACGTAGATAATTAATGATGTACAACGTAATTCAGGTTTACGGATATAGTGTTACACTATATTAATTACACGGTGGACTAAGCCAGTGGGGTGTCGGTCAAATAGGCCTAGGATTAGGCCGGGTACTGTAAAAAGTCTGAACGCGCCATGGGAGTTGTCATAGTTAGCCCTCAGACGGGACTATGCCAAGAAAATTGACCCCTGTCGTATGTTAGTCTGGTTAAAGCGACGTACTGTACAGACAATGGTCAAGAACCAGGCTGCCATAGGATCGGGTCAGTACACGCTGTTATCTGGCAGGCCGGTACACACTGGGTAGGTCCTGTTCGAATTTAAATTTACTACGGCCCAGAGTGATTACACAGTGAACTGTCCTCAGTCGTTAAAATGTCACAACATTAGAAATTGTACTGTAACCAGAACCAGAATGATGATTTTTTGATAAACTGTAAATATCGTAGTAATAGGGGAAATAAATACCCCTTTTAGTTTCTGTGTTCCGTATCATAATCAAGCATGATACTAAGCCAACTTTCCAATACCGCATCAGACGCTAGGGAGAGCTTGGGTTCAGCGAACTGAACGTGGAGATAGGGGAGAGCCGGGTTAGGCTCTCTAGTCCTTGACGATCTCTGACTGAGTACGGTTCAAGGAGTAGTTCGTCTCCAAGATGTACAATCAATTCTACAACTCTTAATACCGTTTGCTAACATTTTTTACATTCACCAATAAAGTATTTGTTTCGTGTCCATTTGCGTGAAGGAATTTTATAGTATGAATATTTATTTCATTTTTTATTCAAGTTCTATAGTACTGTGTACTTTGAATTTATTTTAACCAAGGTGGTATTCTTCTTGGTTTTATCTAATAGTGTAGTACAGTTAACTTGCTTACAGTATAAAATCAGCAGATTGTATCACATATTAGTTAGTACATGATTCAGTAATAACATAAAGGGTTTGATTTGTACTGTGAATCCTGTTATGTAGGACACTAAGAGTTCGGAGTGGGAACAAAACGCCCAACGTTAAAAAACGCCCAAAACAAAGCGCCCAATTAAACAACGCTAATGCAACAAAACGTCCAATGCAACAAAACGCCCAATACAATAAAACGCTCAATTAAAAAACGTCCAATGTTACAAAACGTCCACATTTTCAAGAAAATTCGTAACTTTACTGTTACAGTTTCTCAAAGTCAGTTTTCTGGAGTCTCGCGCTGCGGCTAGAAGTTTAAATACAATTCATTTAAACTTTAATGCATTTCAAAGAGAAAACTTGGCGCCGTTATAGCGCCTTCAGTGTTCAAGTTACATCTTTAAGAGTTATGAAAATAAATATCTTCACTTCGTTTTGGGAATTGTAAAAATATTTTTTCTTGTCTAAAGCAATTGCTGAACACCGGAGAAATGACTACATTCATGGCGTGGCAAAGTTTTAAGAAAAATATTACAACAATGAACCTAACTTAACCAACCCTAACCCTGAAATAATACACACACCTTTTAATTCACAAATTTTTGAAATTTTTTTCCGACTTTTTTGGGATTTTTATAGTTTTTGGGAATTTGGGCGCTTTGTTATATAATTTTGTCTTCTTACATTATAATGTATAAAACATAAACACTTATTTTATGTGGATTGTTACGATATATTTTTATAAGAACAAAACTTTTGGAGGCAACATTTTAAAATTCTAGCAAAGCATTCTTTGGGGTCATGGGGTCACCCCCCCCCCCAAGAAAGAACAAAAAAAAATATAAAAAAATTGTGATCGGTCTTTCGGTTTGGGATACAAACAAACAAACCGGCACCCAAAACAAGCTAAATATAAAAATACAGAGGGTACAGAAGAGTGTTCATTGTTCAATGAATGAGGGTAGAAAGAGTACTAAAGTTATATCTCCTATTCTACTGAACCCGCTGAATATCTGACCTCGCTAACTCCCCAACCTCTTGACCGTGATCCTCGGAGTAAACGTCGGTTAAAGACCTCGAGAACCCAGGCCGGATCTACTGGTAGCGGCACTCTAGGCCTGGGGAATGCATCTTGGCAAAAAAAATAGAAGAAATAAGATTGTTGATTTTTGAAAAACGTGGCTATTAAGTGGAAGAGAGAGGGGGGGGGGTTGAAATCTTACTCAATTCTTTCTGAGACCACGTCAGTAAGAACATAATAACTGTTTTAGTACTGTAATTTTGGTTCGCATTTTTATTCAGTTTTTGGACAGACATTTTCTCGAGAAAGTTCTCGCCTTTTTAGATTTAATTTTAATTAATGTAATCTAAAAAAGCGAGAACCTTCGAAATATTGAGAAAATCTGAGTCCAAAAACTTTATAGCACGTCATGCCAAAAAAAATAGTGTTATAGGTAATTTTATAAACTTTTGTGTACTTGTCTTATTTCAATGACTCCTTTAAATCAAATAAGCTATTTAACAAATCAGAAGTCAAAATATAAAATTGATTTAAATTTTATTTTCATTTTAACTGAAAAAAAATATTATGGAAATATCCTAAATTTTTTTTTGAGAAACTCCGGGAACCAATCAAAACTTTATAGCTAATTTATTTACAGCACGTTCATTATGAAATTCAAGATGAAGTGAGAAAGAATGATAAAGCACAAAAAAGTTGCATAAAACCTATTAAAGGGACTGTCATCGTAATTTAATACGGTATCCTATTAATCTTCCTTTTAGAAACAAAGATGAAGGTATTCTTTTATCTTAAATTTATTCATGATTTTCATTTGCGGGTTCTCTCTAAACATGACTTGCGGAGTTATGCAGCAGAAACAAGGTAACAAAATTGATAAAATGTGACAAACAACAATATTTTCTTTATTTTTACTACTTAGATAAAGGTTTTAAGGACACGTCTGTCAATTCACCCTGGACGTGGAACTAGGTTGCAGGCGTGGCGTTTCTTAAATTTGATTCCAATCAGGTTTTGGTCGATAATATTACAACCTTTAAACTTACGGTCACGAAGATTTTTTATCATTCTTTTTATGATAAAAATAGCTTAATTGTTCAAAGTGTGATCAAAAGTGGAAAACGACCAAACTGTTAAATTTTGAAATGTTAGGATAGTTTCTAAATAAACTCAGAAAGAGCTTGTAGCTGCAAAAGCAAAAAACGATTTTTAACGATTTAGTTAGAGAACTGATGGTAGCAATTTTTCATCAGTCATGGGATTCGGCGTTTTCTCTCCATTTGTAACTACTCCGTGGATAAAATACGCACTCCATTTGTGACTACTCCGTGGTTAATATATATATATGAAATATACACGCAAAAACTTAAATCTTCTAAAACATTTTATTATTCATTGAAACTAATATTTGTTTTTTAATAGTTAGGCCATCTTCATTGCTTTGTTCTGCATCAGAACCAATGATATTCGCAGCATGGCATGAAATCTGCAGTATATCTAGGGCATGAAATCTGCAGTATATCTAGGGCATCAAATCTGCAGTATATCTAGGGGATCAAATCTGCAGTATATCTAGGGGATCAAATCTGCAGTACATCTAAGGATTAAATCTGCAGTATATCTAGGGGAATAAAACTGCAGTATATCTAGGGGATCAAATCTGCAGTATATCTAGGGCATCAAATCTGCAGTATATATGGGGGATTAAAACTGCAGCATATCTAGGGGATTAAATCTTCAGATTTAGTACGTCTTCCTAAAAACCATAGTTTTTTTAAAAGTTCGTTTTTTAAAAATGGTCGTTTTTATAATGCTCGTCGTTTCGTTAACGATCGTTAACGGCGACCCTCTTTTAACGATCGTTAACGAATGATCGTTAAAGATCTTGAATGCCTAAACCCAGACCTTAAAGCTAAGCCCCTCAGTATGTTCAAGGCATGTAATGACAAACAATTTGAATAGTTTGTTATTTTGTATTTTGAAGTACTTTATTAAATATTGAAGACTTTTAAGACTTAAAGAAGACTCCACGAGAATCTAAGTTGAATCCTATTTCAAAATTGTATGCACACTAACATTCAGCCAAATTAGTTTACTCTGACCCAAGGTTATAATGCAAGGAAAGTTATGTCAGAGGTGTACGCATCTTTTGTACTGCAGTGTACTGTCTCTGGGCGGTAATGTAAACACAAGAAGGATGTCACAGTCTGACATGGGATCCATCTTTCGCATAAAAAATCAACGAAATATTCTGGTCAAAGGAAACTATTAAGTCTATTTATTTATTATCAAAATTATCAAAATTATCAAAATTAAATGCTTTTATCCTCCACGGATACTAAACAAACAATGATGCATCTATTCTTGTTTACAAATTCCGCCCAGAGAGAACTGGTTTTAATATTTACGCAGAGTATACGCAACTGCAATTAACATTCCTTGCATTATAACCTTGCTCTGAACTAAGATATTAACCAAATCGGTTAGTAAAATCTTTTTGGTTAATATTTCTTGATCCGTGAAATATTGGACTACTTAATAAAAGCAAACGACTAGAAATTTTGAGTTTCCCATTGGTCAAATTCTTAAAAAGTGCTGTTTGTGAATCTGAGAGAGTGTGTGTGTGTGTGTGTTGTGTGCACTGTGTATTAGTTGATTAGTGAGGAGGAGAAGGGAAGAAAGAAGCCCTGAAGATATTTATTCTTCTCCTCCTTCTTCTCAACCCAACCCTGCTCCGGGTCCGTGGTCTACCAGGTTTAGGGTTAGGTCAGATTTATTGAAGATTAATTAAACATTCTCTTGATCCCTCTGCACAATTCTATCTATCCATCTAGCAACTGATTAACTTTATAACTATATAACTATCTATAAACTTTTCTTTTTTGAAAAGATGCTTTTTTGATCTTTTTTGTTTGGAAATATGGATCAGATATTTCAAGTAGATCAGGTATAGCAGGTAGATCAGGTAGATCAGGTATAGCAGGTATAGCAGGTAGATCAGGTAGAGCAGGAAGATCAGGTATATCAGGTAGATCAGGTAGATCAGGTAGATCAGGTAGATCAGGTAGACCAGGTAGCTCAGGTATAGACAGGTAGATCAGGTAGATCAGGTAGATCAGGTAGATCAGGTAGATCAGGTTGATCAGGTTGATCAGGTAGATCAGGTAGATCAGGTAGATCAGGTAGAACAGGTAGAACAGGTAGATAAGGTAGATCAGGTAGATCAGGTAGATAAAATAGATCAGGTAGATAAGGTAGATCAGGTAGATCAGGTAGATCAGGTAGATCAGGTAGATCGGGTAGATCAGGTAGATCAGGTAGATCAGGTAGATCAGGTAGATCAGGTAGATCAGGTAGATCAGGTATAGACAGGTAGATCAGGTAGATCAGGCAGATCAGGTAGATCAGGTAGATCAGGTAGATCAGGTTGATCAGGTTGATCAGGTAGATCAGGTAGATCAGTTAGATCAGGTAGATCAGGTAGATCAGGTAGATAAGGTAGATCAGGTAGATCAGGTAGATAAAATTGATCAGGTAGATAACGTAGATCGGGTAGATCAGGTAGATAAGGTAGATCAGGTAGATCAGGTAGATAAAATAGATCAGGTAGATAAGGTAGATCAGGTAGATCAGGTAGAGCAGGTAGATCAGGTAGATCAGGTATATAAGGTAGAGCAGGTAGATCAGGTAGATCAGGTGGATCAGATCTTTCTATAGAAATCTATAAATCTTCTTCGTATCTCTATCTATATGTCTCAGTCTCTCTATCTATCTATCTATCTATCTTTATATCCATCTATCTATCTATTTTGTTTGCCCACACACGTTAACAGATGAGAGTTCCCTTGAACCTCTTGTTGAATACTCAAACTCCAAAACTTTGGTCAAAATCATCTAAACTTCTAATCTTAGGTCAGCTGCTACTGGTTTCAGGAGTAGGTAAGTTTTACTTTAATCTATATATCTTTCTTTCTATAATTCTATCTATCTATCTATCTATCTATCTATCTATCTATCTATCTATCTATCTATCTATCTATCTATCTATCTATCTATCTATGTCTATATCTATTTATGATTCTATCTATCTATCTATATATTTATCTATTAATCTATATAATAATTCTCTTTCGCTTATGTATATATATTTGTATATTTATATGTTAGCTATAGCTGGCCAAACGACTGGACCAAATGGGCTGAATTTTTTTTGAGGGAACCCGGGGATGAACATAGGATTAACAAACTTCGACATTCTTTTTTCAAAAATCGAAAGTTTTTTTACAAAATCCAAAATTTATCTTTTCTACGGGCAACTCCGGGCACTTATTGCTATACTTTAATATTTCTGTTCATGTATCTTTCCAATTAAATGTATATCTATCTTTCTATTTTACTCTACCTAACTCTATCTGTCTACCTTTCCATCTATCTATCTATCTATCTTTCTATCTATCTATCTATTGTATTTCTTTGCAAGATATAAGAATATGAACGGAAATGCTAGATGTATACATATTTCTATTTGAAATCTACTTATCTACCTTTCCATTTATCTATTTATATTCATAGAGTACATGGATAGAAATGTCACTGTGATTTACTTCACTTTCTAGCAATGGAAATAGGAAGAGGAACAGAAATAAATAAAGTTGAATGTATGAAAAAATATTCTTTTAATTGGTTTATACATTTGCTGAACATTTTATTGATGAAACATCAAATCTAAATAAAAAATCTCTCATGCAAGCTTTTTCAAGAAATCAAATGCTTTTAAGAAGTTTAAACTAGGAAGAATGTTGGACAGCATCTAGGTTAAAGGACTTTAACGGATTGGAGGTGATCTGAAACTAGGACAGTAGGCTACAACTAGGGGGAGGGGTCTGCAACATGTGAAAGGGCTGCAACTAGGGAGAGGGGTCTGCAACTAATGAGAGGGGTCTACAACTAGGGGAGGGGTCTGCAACTAGGGGGGTCTACAACCAGGGGGAAGGGTTTTTAACAAAGTGTCTGCACTCTGCAACTTTGTACGGGGAAGAGGGAGGAGGGAGAAGGGTCTGTAAATAGGGAGAAGAATCTAAAACTAGGAAAAAGGGTCTGCAACTAGGGAAAAGGGTCTAAAGCTAGGGAAAAGGGTCTGCAACTAGTGGTTGGGGTCTGCAACTAGTGGTAGGGGGCTGAAACTAGTGGTAGGGGTCTGAAACTAGTGGTAGGGGTCTGAAACTAGTGGTAGGGGTCTGAAACTAGTGGTAGGGGTCTGAAATTAGAGGACTGGGGTCTGCAAATAGTGGTAGGGGTCTGCAACTAGTGGTAGGGGTCTGAAACTAGTGGTAGGGGTCTGCAACTAGTGGTAGGGGTCTGGAACTAGTGGTAGGGGTCTGCAAATAGTGGTAGGGGTCTGAAACTAGAGGATTGGGGATGCAATGCAACTACAGTTTGTATTTAGTTAGTGATAGATTTAGTATTCTGTGAAGAGTGGCTTTAAGGGATTACAAACCACAAGAAGAGGAAGCATTTAGATGTTTGTTTCTCTATTTATATATTAGAGCATCCATTTATCTATCTATCTATCTATCTATCTATCTATCTATCTATCTATCTATCTATCTATCTATTATCTATCTATCTATCTATCTATCTATCTATCTATCTATCTATCTATCTATCTATCTATCTATCTATCTATCTATCTATCTATCTATCTATCTATCTATCTATCTATCTATCTATCTATCTATCTATCTATCTATCTATCTATCTATCTGTCTATCTATCTATCTATCTATCTATCTATCTATCTATCTATCTATCTATATATCTACCTATTTATCTATCTATCTATCTATCTATATATCTATCTATCTTTAACATATTGAACATATCTATGTTGTCGTCATAAAATACATAATGAATGGGAGCCAATTTGGAAAAGGCAATGGAGATGAGAGTAGATGGATGAATGAAATAAGAGAAAGTAAGATAGATATGGATAGATAGATAGATGGATAGATTCTATTGTTCAAGATATTTATCTCCTCCTATTCATGTCAGTTTTACAGTTTAATATAATCATCATCAATCTATCCATCCTTAATCCATCCATCCATTCTTCCTATTCGTTTTATTTGCATTTTTGCGTAAGTATGAAAAATTGCAATGAACAAGAAGCAAATTAAAATTCACTAAAAGGGACTGTAAAGGAAAAATGAAAGGGGGTATAGGATGAAACCTGAGAATCTCAGGCGTTAAACGATACATATAAAACATCTATCTGATGTTCATGTCTCAAGTAATTGATATAAAACTGTGTCAAACTTTTACGAAAATTCATTAACATGCAAATTTGTATTAAAGTTGTAGTATTAATCAGATCATATTCCACAAATACGCAACCAATCTGAAAACAACGAAATCCCGCAGGAGCCTGAGCATCTCAGGATTGCTTCTATTATAATTCTTTTTTATTTTGTATTTTTAATAGATATAATTGATAATATAGACATATAGTCTTTATAGTCCGTATTACGTCACCAGAATTTCAGCCAATGGCAGTGCAGCATCGTTGTCACGTGATACAGACGAAATCAGGTGACCAAGTATAAAAGGAGCAAACCTGAGATTCTCAGGCTCCTGTTGCAGATATCGTCGTGTTCAGATTGGTTGCGTATTTGTTGAATATGATCTGTTTATAATACTACAACTTTTATACAAAATTGCATATTTATGAATTTTTGTATAAATTTGACACAGTTTAATCTCAATTACTTGAGACAGGAACATCAGATTAGTTATATGTATCGTTTAACGCCCTAGATTCTCAGGTTTCATCCTCTACCCCCTTTCATTTTTCCTTTACAGTACTTTTAAAATTAAGTAGTGGAGTTGAGTTTTTGCCACAAACTCTGATTTTCTAATCTCAATATCTTTGTAACCCAATGTGGTAGACCTTAGATATTTCAAACTATTAATACTTAAAAATAAAAAAGCTAAGTTTGAAATATCAAAGGTTTGCACCATCAGGTTGCAAAGATATTGGGATCAGAAGATTTGAGTTTGTAGCAAAAACTCAATTCCTTTTATATTAGATTGAAATCTTATTTAGTTTTAATCCTACCTCCACTCTTAGTAAAGATCTATTGAGAAAAGAACAAAAATGGTTTTAATTTCTTATATATGTAAAATTTCTATAAATTAATTTCTATCTATCTATCTATCTATCTATTGATGCTCTATATAGAGAATATCTCTATCTCTCTATCCATCTATCAACACCCACCATACCTAGTACCCACCATAATCATGTTTCTGTCAACCTAGATCTATCCATTCACTCCTCCCTTCAAATCTCTTCTCACATTCTAATCCGTCCTCCCGTCTAATCCGTTCACCCCTTCAAATCCCTCCTCCAATCCAATCCCTCCTCCCATCCAATTCCTCCTTCCATCTAATCCCTCCTTTCATCCAATCCCTCCTTCCATCCAATCCCTCCTCCCATCCAATCCTCCTTCCATCCAATCCCTCCTCCCATCCAATCCTCCTTCCATCCAATCCCTCCTTCCATCCAATCCTCCTTCCATCCAATCCCTCCTTCCATCCAATCCTCCTTCCATCCAATCCTCCTTCCATCCAATCCCATTTCTACGAATGAAAACATCTAAGAATTGTCCAAATTAAACACTTTTAAACGACAATATCTTCCACATTTTTGATCAGATTAGGGTTTCAAGGGTACCGTTGTAAATCGGGCATTGCCATCTGCATGGAGGGTAACTTGAAATTACGATTACAGCCCCTTTAAGCATCCTTCCTTTTCCTTCTCTCAGTGAGTTCCTTAATTTGTTCATCGATAACTTTTTTATTCATAAAAATGTTATTTTTTCTATGTAGCTCACATATATAGCTCATATATGTAGCTTATAAATCCTACGGCTCAAAGCAAATTATATTTTCCATACAAAATATTGATTTTGCTTCTCTTCCTCCCCCCCCCCCCACTACTTCTGTATTGTGTATAATTTGCATAAACTATTAGTGGTAGCACACTGTTCATCCAACATTCTCTCATGTTATGCAATTTATCCTTTCAATACAAATACTTTAATTCAGTATTCCAAAATCATTCATCTTTCTCTCATACTGCTTAGCTTTTATTCATCCTTCTCATCTTTCATTCTTAAATTTTATTCTTTCAATGTTATTTCATTTCTTACCCTTCTTGGATTTCATTCTTCATTCTTTATACAGTGGTAGGCAAAGAGAAATCTTTTATATATAAGTGTTGATGGTTAAAAAGATTTTTTCGAATTACAAATTTATCTATAAAAAATAACAAGATATTCATATATATGTTGCATATAGCCAGCCAAACGGCTGGACTGATTGGGCACTAGGACAGTAGGCTACAACNCTATCTATCTATGCTCCTGTGTCTATATATCTATCTATCTATGGTCCTGTGTCTATATATCTATCTATCTATGCTCCTGTGTCTATATATCTATCTATCTATGGTCCTGTGTCTATATATCTATCTATCTATGCTCCTGTGTCTATATATCTATCTATCTATGCTCCTGTGTGTCTATGTATATCAATCTTTCTATGCTCTTTTGTCTATCCATCTTTATATCTACGCTCCTGTGTATATATGTATCTATCTATCTATGCTTCTGTGGTTATACATCTATCTATTTACGCTCCTGTGTCTGTATATATCTATCTATCTATGGTCCTGTGTCTATCTGCCAACAAAGTTCAATGGAACCTGATTAAACAGATGTTGCTCAAACTGTTTGTCCACCTCAGTGTGTGTCTGTTCACGTTTGTACGGTTTAGTGAAAATCCAGTGAACCACTTATCTACATGTAAAGTTGTAATCTCTGTTTGTCTGTCTGTTTGTTTTTCAGATCATAACTCAGACACCCCTGGACCGATTTGCCTCAAATCGTTCAAGTGCGGGTAAACGGTGGGAGTAACTTATACAGCGATGGGCTCCCAAGTTAGTTTAAGATAAAGTGAATTGTTGGCGATTTTTGCATTATTTTACCATTTCAATCTTAAAAACTTTTCAATTTTTTTTCCAATTTCGACAAAATTGTTACAATTTTGTAACAATTACAATTTCTATAAGATAAATTATCACAATTTCAATTTTCAAATATTATATCAACCTAGATTGTTACAATTTATATTTCGATTCTTAGAGAGTGTGTGACTGATACTTTGTGAGAGTTTGTCTGATACTATGTAAATGTGTGTCTGATAGTATGTGAATGTGTGTCTAGTACTATGTGAGTGTATGTCTGATACTATGTAAATGTGTGAATGTGTGTCTGATACTATGTAAATGTGTGTCTGATAATATGTGAATGTGTGTCTAGTACTATGTGAATGTATGTCTGATACTATGTAAATGTGTGTCTGATACTATGTAAATGTGTGTCTGATACTATGTGAATGTGTGTCTAGTACTATGTGAGTGTATGTCTGATACTATGTAAATGTGTGAATGTGNAGATTCATAAAATAAAAAGATCTATAAAGAATACATGTACTTATTTAAATAATTGGACAAACTTAAGCCTGTTCTCGGCCTCTTTTCTCGGGCTCTTTTCTCGGCCTCTTTTCTCGGGCTCTTTTCTCGGCCTCTTTTCGATCGCAAAAAGTTCACTTTCTAACTTGCAAATTTTTATCTAAATAAAAATATACTTGATGATCTTGTTTCTAACAACTTCCCAAAAAGCAAAACTAAAAAATCACAGGCCTTTCCTCAGTCCAAGTGCTAAGTTTCAGATAAAGCCAGGGAGTAAGGAATAGAAGGGAGATATAACTAACACAGTCCGCCCTACAATATAATTATACATGCTTTACAGACGGGTACTTCATTTGTATAACAAATATTTGTCTGATGTATATCTATCTATCTATGCTCCTGTGTCTATATATCTATCTATCTATGCTCCTGTGTCTATATATCTATCTATCTATGGTCCTGTGTCTATATATCTATCTATCTATGCTCCTGTGTCTATATATCTATCTATCTATG
>NW_019396512.1:38092-123733 GCF_000591075.1 Eurytemora carolleeae
TCGCTAACCTCTAAACCCGGATATCCGAGGGTTGTGGACCTAAATTTTGGTCAGAAAATTCTCGATTGTCTTCACGTAGTATCAGGATTTTCCCGAATTACTCCGGAATGAGTTTGGAATATATTAGAGTATACTCTTCAACCAGGGAATTTATATCAGTAGGTATATTTATACACCCTAGACCAGAATTATGGAACAGAATAATACCTGTTCAGAGCTGGAAACTTTAGAATTAAATATCGTGAATCCTGATCGATTAATCTGAATATCCAATTTGGACACTTTTAATTTTCTGCTTAATCCTCTCTTTTTATTCCAATATTCCAACCGATGAGAGTTCATTGATTTACACGCAAAATTTCCAATTTTCCCGGCTTCTGTCGATTGGCTATTTCAGATTTTGCATACGCCACTCTATTGGTTGAATTTTACATGCTTTTCAGGATACAAACTACAGATTAAACTAGTCTTGAGAGTAATTCAAAGCATTGATCTCGATATCCACAATTCTGAAGTTTTTTTTTCTCAGATTTAGTTAAATTTCTACGGCATATATATATATATATATATATTTATTAAGAGCTATTGAGAAGAAAAAAGGTTCTGAATTTCTAATGTGTAACCGGCCGGATAAGATGTTTTTCCCTTCTTGATTTCTTAAGCTTGCTTAAATAACTTTAGGTTTACATAAAAAATAATCGTGCTCGAAAAAAAACGATATTGCTGAGAAACTATATATTTTTATGGAAACTAGCAAATACCTTTTTAGTTCTTTTAACACTGAACCTGAAATCGAAGTATATTTTTGCAAAATTGTAAAAAAAAAATTAAATTGTAAGTGAAGGTAGCACCGAATTTTTGGATTAAGTGTTTATTTTGGATATAAGTAAATTTTTATAGCAAAACTGAAAGTTGCTTATTATACAAGTTTAATGCATGAATTCCAAAATTAAAACAGAAAAATTTGACATCTAAATTTTTGTTCACAAAATCTGGAACGCTTTGCAGGCCTTTGGCGCTAAACTGTTCTCTGAGGTTCTTATGACCGAATATTTGTCATCCCTATACCATACTGCAAACTTTAAATCCTTACAACAGTTAAATTTGTAAAAAAGGTAATTTTCTTGAGAATAAAATACTTATTTTATTTTTAAATTCTAGATTTTAATTCCTCATAATTTTTTTTGTTCTTCTCTCCCCTTCTTATCCTATTCTTCCCTTCCCTTCTCATCCTATTCTTCCCTTCCCTTCTCATCCTATTCTTCTCCCCACTTCTCATCCTATTCTTCCCTTCCCTTCTCATCCTATTCTTCTCTCTCATTCTCATTCTATTCTTCTCCCCCCTTCTCATCCTATTCTTCTCTCCTCTTCTCATCCTATTCTTCTCTCCTCTTTTCATCCTATTCTCCTCTTCTCTTCTCATCCTATTCATCTCTCCCCTTCTCATCCTATTCTTCTCTCCCATTCTCATCCTATTCTCCTCTTCTCTTATCCTATTCTTCTTTCCTCTTCTCATCCTATTCTTCTCTTCTCATCTTATTCTTCTCTCCTCTTCTCATCCTATTCTTCTCTCCTCTTCTCATCCTATTTTCCTCTTCTCTTCTCATCCTATTCTCCTCTTCTCTTCTCATCCTATTCTCATCCTATTCTTCTCTCCTTTCCTCATCCTATTCTTCTCTTTACTTCTCATCCTATTCTCCTCTTCTCTTCTCATCCTATTGCTTCTCCCCTCTTCTCGTGCTGTTCTTCTGCTGTCTAAGTTTGCTGTAGTTTAATATCTGGAATTTATCATTCCTGCTCTGCTCCGTGTTTTCCCCGAGCACAATTATAAGAGATTAATTAATTGTTTTACATGAAATATAACTTTAATTACATTTCAGGGTTTTCAAGGAAATATGGGACTTTTATAACGGAAAATTGATTAACGATTTCAGACCTCTAAAGTCTATAAATCTTTTGATGCGCGATTTTAAAACTCGGATTAATTTGAATGTTTTTACAATAAAAAAGAATTAAAGTTACAAAATATGATATTTTTCTCTCATAGCAACAGGTTTACGGAGATTCTTAATTTTGTTGAACCTCATTTTATATTTTGAAACCAAGTAACTATACGTATTTCGTTTTTGTCATGAAAAAAATAGCTATGTATTGCAATGCCTTGTGTACTAAAGGAATGAGTCTTTGCCACAAACTCGAACCTTTGATATTTCAA
Source organism: Eurytemora carolleeae (assembly GCF_000591075.1). Taxonomy (NCBI): domain Eukaryota; kingdom Metazoa; phylum Arthropoda; class Copepoda; order Calanoida; family Temoridae; genus Eurytemora; species Eurytemora carolleeae. Next base: position 40,308 of record NW_019396512.1, read on the forward strand.
ACTTAGATTATCTGGTATTACAGATTTTATAGTTTGAAATATCTAAGGTATTCGACCATGGGTTGCAAAGATATTGGGATTAGAAAATCAGATTTTGTGGCAAAGACTCAATTCCTTTTTAGTTTAGTTTAATGGATTTTAGGGCTTTAAACTTTATTTAATGTGTTTATGTATTTGAAGAGACTAGAACAAAGTTACAAACGCAATTTTGAGAGAAACTATAACAGTCTTCTTTCTGAAATTTTGACTACAGACCCTTTAAAGTCTGATATAAAACTTATTGTTTGATTTATAACTTGAAATAAATTTTCCGGAAAAATACAAATAGAATTCTCTTTTCTTATTTCCTCTCCTTAAATGACGGTATAATCTTGTAAACTGGCAATTTAGAATTGAATACAGAAACATTAGGGAGACGACAGAAAATCTCATAAAATTATAAACGGGGGGGGGGGGGGGGGGGGGGTTTAATTTAAAAGGTTGAAAATTTTGTTTACTAAAATCCGATTTTGGCATGTAAAAAAGGATGAATATTTTTATATGCAACTATTTAAGTCAAGAGTTAAAGCCTGTTTGCAGTATGCTCTATATGCATGCATAATATGTTAAAAGCAAACCGTAGACAAAAAAATTATACTTTACAGTTCTCGTAGCTGTATCTGTAATTAAACTGTAAATATAATTGTAAAGTAGCCATAAGGAGAAGGTAAATGCTTTCTACATTAATGGTACCACTTTGTGACCTCGTATGTAAAAATTAAAAATGAAAATTTATCTGTGATAACATATTAGAAATTTAAAACGAAGTCAAACATTATAGAAATCCAACGTATTGAAATCACTAGGTATAGCAATAAGGCGTATTTTTTTGTATATTTTTGAGAAATTAAACGTTTTTGTAAAACACTGTAGCTTATCATTATCATTATCATTATTTCTATTTTAATATGAACACTTGTAATGCTCTCTATTGTGTTTAAAGTACCCCCAGATTTTATTATGTACTGACAACATAAATGAATGATTATATGGTTACGTAAAATTGCGTGTTACTATTAAAAAAAAAACTATTTTATGAATTGATATGTACAGTTTTTTTTTTAATTTCTCAGAAATATGAAAAAAGTTCTCCAGTTACGCTGATATGATTTCATAGAATTCCGTGTTACCATTTAAATAAAAGGATTTGATGAAAATTATATCTACTTTACAGTGATTACTTAATTTTTTCAAAAATATAAAAAGTGTTCTCCCGGAAAATACGCCTTGTTTTGTTGCCATACCTAGCGATTTCTATACGTTGGATTGCTATAATATTTGACGCCATTTAAAACACTTCAGTTCTTCCCAATAGCTCTTCAATAAAGGAGTTATGATTTAACATTTAAGATTTCAATATAATGTTCAATTTATTTTATTTTGAAGGGATATCTCTCCATAAAGCATGATTTAGACAATACAGTGAAAAGTATATAAAGATGTATATTGTATACACATTAAGCGTGCATAGATGCAATACATTATATAGATAAGAGTTTGTGTAATGTAAATATATGTAAACAGATAGAATACTGATTACTCTGTGATAGAAATCTTTGTAATTAGATCTAGGATGCCATTATACCAGACCAGACTAGATGCCATAATACAGTTATTTCAAACCAATAAAACCATAATATTGGAATTTTATCAACTTTTATTAAAACAAAGTTTTAACTTCATCAAACGATCTAACAATAATAAAAATACAAATTAAAAAATTTCAATCGTGCAAATTATTAAACTCCTAAATATAAAATAAAAAACGAAGAAGGATGAAAGCGTAAAATCAAATGGAAATATTATTAAACAAACTTTTAGTTTTTCTTTACATGGGGTTTGGCGTTTAGATTGGTTTCATCTAAAAGTTGACACTTGTGTCCATCAATACTAATAAAATCCATCACAGTTTCTTTTTCATCTTTTTCTAAGAGAGGAAATGAGCTTCTAAGTAATTATAAGGAACCATGCTAAACTAACTAGAGCAAAATATGTCCAAGCTCTGTCAGGTTTTGAATTGTCAATCAAACTCCAGTAGCACAGAACACTACACTTGTAAACTAGCCAGGAGGGGAAGTGCCCGGCGTTGCCCGTGAGAAAAAAATCGAATTTTGAAGAAAAAATCTAATTTTTTAAGCCTTTGTTACCCTCGGGATACAAGGGTGCTCTCAGATTTCTGTCCGTTTGGTCAAGCCGTTTGGGCAGCTGTAGCTAAAATGAAAATATAAGAGCGGAGAGCTTTATTATACACGCACCTCTGATCCCTTAGTAAAAGCAAATTCAACCTAAAGTCTACCGCGTCAACCTTGTTGCACCGGCTAGTACTATTGAATGTCTGCTTTATTTACCCAATGTCCGGACGACACAGTAAAAACTGGGACCGGAAAGGTTGGCCCGGATCGGAAAATCAAATGTACCCGTGTATATAGATTACTGGTACAACTTCTTGACCTCGTAGCTCCTCTAGTTTGATTTTAGCGCACATGCATGAGAAAATGAAACTTAATTATCCGGTTTAATATTAAAATTTAATTTTAATTTTTAAATTTTTCTCAATAGCTTTTAAAAAGGAGTTCTGGTTAAAAACATTTAAGATTTCAATTTACTTAAGTTTGACGTGACAAAATGATGATATAAATGTATGATTATAAAATTATGTTTTTCAACTGACTAATGTCAATGTATGTATAATGTATATTATATATAAATGTATAAAATGTAAACATCTGCTTCATCTTAAAGTTTAGTTTAACTGTCATAAACTACTCAACACACCAGCATGTTATATATATTATATATATATATATATATAATATACTTTACCTTCCTTATTCATCAGTTCATTCATTCAAATATTTTACTTGCCTTGTTTTTAGTACAGTCCAAACTATATAGATAGATAGCCTACATGGGTACAGTACGAAGATAGGGCCAGGTAGGTACGAATTTAGTCGAGCAATTATAGATAAAGTGATAACAGGTTAAACAATAGTTTTTTATAAATAGGGGTTAGCAAATTTTCTTTTGTAGCAAAGACTCATTTCCTTTATATTTGCATTCATTTTCATACATTTTTTAGAATTACAGTTGTAGATAACTAGAAAGTCAGGTGAAAAAATGGATAAAATTTCTCGTTTAACATACAAATTTACTTTAAGATTGGAAAAAAGGTTTGCAAGTGAAGACTCGCTAACCTCTAAACCCGGATATCCGAATGAACGGTCACAGTACTCTCATTTGCGTAGGCAAGGCCGGTTAAATCCTGTTTAGGGTTTCCAGCGAACGAAACGTTCCGCGAAACGAATGCGAAAATTTTTGTTCGCATTTCGCGAACGAAATACGAAAAGATGCGAAATTTTTTTTTCGCGAACCGCATGCATGGACAACCTTATCCTGTTATAATCAATTTCCAGAATAAAAATTTAATTGAAATAATGAATGAAGTTCAATTTTAACTGGTTCAACTAAGTTTCAAGCATAAAGTTGATATAAATATTTATTCTGCTAATTTTTCTCTCATCCATGATTTTGCATATTTCGTAAAGATTCAAATTATCATGAAGGGGTTTGAAGCAGAAAATAATGTCCAGTTATATCTATAAATATAGTTCTGAATTAAACTCTCTTCTTCTGTTTGTATTCGATCTCTTCTATTGAGAATCTGTGAACCTTGAAATATATTCATCAAGTTAAACTTTCCCAGACAAATATACTTCTCCAGTAGATAGCGGTCAAACCAATAGGAAATATTGTTTAAAAGTTCTAAAATATTTATGATGTTATTTTATTTTTAAGTTTCCAACCAGAATCAATGGTCTGAAATGACTACGATTCTGGTGTAAATCGAATCAGAATCTGGTATGAAATAAACCAGAATCTAGTCTGCAATGACTAGGATTCTGGTATGAAATAAACCAGAATCTAGTCTGAAATGACTAGGATTCTGGTAAAAATTGAATCAGAATCTGGTATGAAATAAACCAGAATCTAGTCGGAAATGACTAGGATTCTGGTAAAAATTGAATCAGAATCTGGNTTGATCTATCTGGCATGATAAATCTATTCCACCATTATTCTATTGATCTATCTGACATGATAAATCTATTTCACCATATTCTATTGATCTATCTGGCATGATAAATCTCTTCCACTATTATTCTATTGATCTATCTGGCATGATAAATCTATTCCACCATTATTCTATTGATCTATCTGACATGATAAATCTATTTCACCATATTCTATTGATCTATCTGGCATGATAAATCTCTTCCACTATTATTCTATTGATCTATCTGGCATGATAAATCTATTCCACCATTATTCTATTGATCTATCTGACATGATAAATCTATTTCACCATATTCTATTGATCTATCTGGCATGATAAATCTCTTCCACTATTATTCTATTGATCTATCTGGCATGATAAATCTATTCCACCATTATTCTATTGATCTATCTGACATGATAAATCTATTTCACCATATTCTATTGATCTATCTGGCATGATAAATCTCTTCCACTATTATTCTATTGATCTATCTGGCATGATAAATCTATTCCACCATTATTCTATTGATCTATCTGACATGATAAATCTATTTCACCATATTCTATTGATCTATCTGGCATGATAAATCTCTTCCACTATTATTCTATTGATCTATCTGGCATGATAAATCTATTCCACCATTATTCTATTGATCTATCTGACATGATAAATCTATTTCACCATATTCTATTGATCTATCTGGCATGATAAATCTCTTCCACTATTATTCTATTGATCTATCTGGCATGATAAATCTATTCCACCATTATTCTATTGATCTATCTGACATGATAAATCTATTTCACCATATTCTATTGATCTATCTGGCATGATAAATCTCTTCCACTATTATTCTATTGATCTATCTGGCATGATAAATCTATTCCACCATTATTCTATTGATCTATCTGACATGATAAATCTATTTCACCATATTCTATTGATCTATCTGGCATGATAAATCTCTTCCACTATTATTCTATTGATCTATCTGGCATGATAAATCTATTCCACCATTATTCTATTGATCTATCTGACATGATAAATCTATTTCACCATATTCTATTGATCTATCTGGCATGATAAATCTCTTCCACTATTATTCTATTGATCTATCTGGCATGATAAATCTATTCCACCATTATTCTATTGATCTATCTGACATGATAAATCTATTTCACCATATTCTATTGATCTATCTGGCATGATAAATCTCTTCCACTATTATTCTATTGATCTATTTGGCATGATTTTGTATGATAGTTCTGATATGTAAGAGGCTGGTTTGTAAAATATTAAATGTATGGGGGCTAGTGTAACATCTTGAACTAATGGGTTTATACACAAAACAGGGGATATCCTACTCTCCAAGCTTAGATGTAAAAATATTCAAAAATCTCAAAATAAATCTTATCATAAGAATATTCATGTTTCCACTTTTTGAGGAGAGGTATTGTGAGGTATTTAATCCTGAATGTTTTATGAAAGATGCAATACATCTTTAAAAGCAATATCAGTAAACACCCTATATACAGCTTTGCAATATACAATACTAGGCTTTCAGGGCTTTCAGGGCTTTCAGGGCGCACATCTTTGATTTTAACTTTTAATTGTTGCTTTTTATTGCTTTTTTTATGCGAATTTAGAAAAATTGAAAAAATTTTAGAAAAATCTATTTTCAGCCATAAACCTTCTTCGGGATCATGGAAGGTCTCACACACAATTTGGGCCTGATCAGTTTAGCAGTTTTGACGTTTATCAGTTACAAACAAACAGACAAGCAATATATATATATATATATAAATACATATATACTAGGACAGGGCGATGTGGTAAACAATTCACAGCCCCCGATAATATGACTTGTATAATATTTCTTCTTTATGTATTTTCAAACGGAAGGATTTTTATTAATAGTTTTTTTCCGTGGTTTTCGAATAAACTTCCAAATTACTGTTTGTAAGAACATAATCATGAGACAAGGAAGTTTTCTTTCTTCTTAATGCTAAAATTTGTTCATGGAGTTTTAATCAAAAATGATACCAAAATAATCTGTAAAAATTCAGTGATCTATAATACTGTCATTCTATTTACAGTTAAATTTAAACTTTTCACGAAAAATAAATATTTTAATTCTTAAAAATATAAAGATTTAATATTTGAAATAAAAAAATCTACAATAGTAATTGAGTTTTTGCCACAATTTCAAATCTTCGATTCCCAAGATCTTCGCATCCTGATGGATCAAACCGTTGATATTTCAAACTTAGATTATTTTATCTATAAGTATTAATAGTTTGAAATATCAAAGGTCTACGACATTGGGTTACAAAGATATAGAGATAAGAAAAGTAGAGCTTGTGTGAACCACTCAACTCCTTTATATTAAATTTCCTCTATAGCTTTTTTTCGGGACCCACTGCATATAGAAAGCAATAAATACATTCCTCCGAAATAAATGTTCTGAGCTGGGAACTTTAGAATGGTGGATATCGAGATTAATGCTTAATCCTCGCTTTTTCTTAATCTCGAGACTAACTTTTTCTTGTACTTGTATCCTAAAAAGTGTATAAAATTCAACCAATTGGAGTCGCGTATCAGAAGTTGGGAAATTTGAATTTTGCGCGCCATTTAAGATTAATATGAAACGGGAAGAACTCCTCATTTAAAAACACCGGTTTTTGGTGTTTGTGTGTAATCCAAAAAAGGGTGGATTAAGCAAGATATCAAAAGTGTCCACATTGGATATTAGGATTAAGCAGTCGGGATTAATTGTATCCCATCCTAAAGTTCCCAGCTCAGGATAAATTGTGGAGAAAAACTATTTTTAATCAAAAGAAACTATTGACATATGAAGGAGTAACATAAACTTACGGAGACAGGGGTAGGGAGGGGGTTAAAAAGAGATTAATGAAAGCTAAATAAAGTATTACAACATTTTTTTACTTGTGAATTTTTCGTATTTTACGATCAGTAATAATCTTTTTTAGCAGTTTTTGTAGCAGAAATTCGCAAGTAGCTTTTACAGAGAAACCACAATAGAAAATAATTAATTTCACAGTTAAAAACATTAAAGGGACAGTAAAGGAAAAATGAAAGCTAATCACTTTAGCTCTTGATCGCAACCCATGAAAGTTTTATCTGATGTTCCTGTCTCGAGAAACTGATATAAAACTGTGTTAAAATTATACGAAAGTTCATATATGTAAAATTTTGAAAATCTGAAACTTAAATCACGTGACCAGAACTATCACCAATGGCAGAGCAGTATACTGGTCACGTGTCTCCGCCTGTATCACGTGACCACTTTACTGCACTGCCATTGGTGGAATTTCTGGTCAAGTAATACGGACGTAAAAATAATATTATGAATTAAATCTATTGAAAATAGAAATAACAAATATAAAAGTAAACCTAATTTACAATTAGCTTTCTCTGGGATATCATCGTTTCAGATTGGTTGCTTATTTGCTGAATATGATCTGCTTAAACCTACTACTTCTATACAAAATTGTATATATATTAATTTTCGTATAAATTTGACACAGTTTTATATCAATTTCTCGAGACATGAACATCAGATATGACTTTCATGGGTCGCGATCAAGAGCTAAAGTGATTAGCTTTCAGCCTATACCCCCTTTCATTTTTCCTTTACTGTCCCTTTAATATCTAATCCATCCTTGATCATTTTACAAGAAGGATAAGTTGTCGTTAAGAAAATAGGACCTACTACTCTGAGTGGAAGCCGGAAGGTCACTTAAAATTCCGTCTATACAGTCAATTGAATCCTTACAATTGAAGCTCACTTTTTATCAGGTATAACAAATTAACAGTCAAAAGTTTTCATCACTTGATAAAAATGAATAAAGTCATAATAATTGAATAAATTATAATTTAATAAATGAGATACTTAAAAGGTATGAAACTGTAATGATTGGGCAAAGAAATAAACAAGTTTGTTATTGCAAGGAATCATTGATATAAGGATATAATTTCGAGATTAAGAAAAAGAGAGGATCAAGGATCGATCTCGATATCCACCATTCTGAAGTTTCCAGCTCAGAGTTGAAAACCTGTGAAAAATCGGTTTTTAATTTTCGAGCATTTCTGGTGTCATATTATTTGAACTAATGATATATTAAATGAACGTAAGTTTTAAATTAATGTTTATTTAGACTAATTAAAAAGGATACAGTCCTCAAATATGATAAATTGATATGTTTTTTAATAAGTTCATATTAACACGATTAAATTTTTATTTGTTTAAATGCTCTAAAAGCCGGCTTGTGAACAGCTCACGTGGATTTAACGGTTCTGTCAATATTTCAGAAAGCTGTGACTTCCGATGCCAATTTGACCCCTTTTACATAACTTAATAGCCCTTTTTCTTAAATATTTTTTGTTGGCATATACATTTTGAATGAAAAAGTATTAAATAAACAAATCTGTAAGTGTGAGCTGACTTTAATAAAATCGGATATTAGTTCAATCTATATAGCATCGTATTTATAATTGTTACCAAACGTAACTTTTATACAGTAGGGATATCCAAAAAAGAGGATTAATAAAAATCAAAAGTGTGTACATTGGATACTCAGGTTAAGCGATCAGGATTGAGGATAACCCATTCTAAAGTTTTCAGCCCAGACAGTATGAAATTCATACAGCCTTCTTTGAAGTCTTAGTTTTATTTGTTAAAATAAAACTTCTCAATATCTTCGTTATTTTTGTAGGAAGACCGCACTTTGGAAATCCCAGAACTGGGGAAATGAGGGGTTTTAGTATTTTTTAGAATGATGAGAATAAGAACTGAATATTTATTTGAGAACTAAAGGAATCCTGCAATGAATGATTATTCTTGCAAATAAAAATGTAATAAAGACAAGGAAGAAGATGAAATTAAAGTTGAAAGCTTGAGTGCCATTTTGAATATAACCATGAGATTGGGGGGAAGGAGGGGGGGGGGGTGATTATATTTTTACAGTGCTAAAATATTTGATAATAAAACCCTAAGAGAACTTATTTACTAATATTTTTTTTAAAAGTTCTCCCCCCCCTTTGAATTTGGCTCTAACAAGACGGAGTCTATTTCTCCCGAAGGAAATTAAATATATTTCTCAAATATTCAACCGAATATATAGGGTCTGGGACTCTGGAGTCTGGATGTCCCAAGAAATATGAGATCTGAAAGTCGACCTGAAGATCGCATTTGATCTTTGAAATATTTTGCGACATTTATTTGTCAAACTATGATTATTATATTTGTACCACAAAATCATATACCAGTGTAGCTCGTGTAGCAAAGCCCTACTCCGTAACAAGTCCTCGAAACGTATCCACGGTTACAATCCCGCGAACAACGCATCTACCACTGGGCGCGATCTCGGTAGCTATCAGACCAAGCTATTAATCCAGGCTCTAAATGCCACACAGGGACACAAGCGTAGCTATCCAACAAGCTATTACTTATCGATCCCAAATTGAAGGGGACGATCCCCAGCCTGTTTATCAGAACAGGAAACAATTACTCTCTCGTAGTAAACAGTAAAGAGTTACTCTATCAACTGAGGGTATATTTCCAGTTTAGATTAGAATTGTGTTATTAACATCAGCGAATTACAAGTTATACGCTGTTATTTATATATATATATATATATATAACGTAGTTAAACAAGCACAATATGGGTATGACAGAGTTATATACATCTACGTACACAGAATGGGTTAATCGCAATACATGATTTACGCATTTACTATTGGCACATTTAGCTATGTGGTAATGTACAATGAGCCTTTCTAATTGCTACACCAGGACTAATTTGTAGATTAATGTTTCAAGAACCGTTCATGTACACGTAAGTTGACAAATGAATGGTAAAGATTAATTCAAAGATCAAAGACGATTTCTGATCTGTCTCTCAGCTGTCAGTATTCATGGGACACACTGTATACAGTGTACACGACATCCAGTCACCATGCTTATTCTTAACTTAATATGTTATGCAAGAAAATTTAATCGTCGTCTAAACCTGTAGCAACAATGTAACAATTACAGGGTTATCCATAAAGCATAGTCCCTTTATTAAAATATCTAAACTTCGACAATAATCTAATATGTTGAATTTACTCTACTTCCTTGAAGTCTTTAAATGTTAAACCTAATGATTTGGAAAAGAAAAGAAAAAGTTCAGACCTGTAAGTAGCAAATATGAATGCAACCAAAGTCCTTCCTCGGGTTTCTGAAATCAGAAAAAAACTTAATTAATCTATTTAGAGAGCACAAAAGTAGGCAAACCAAGTCTTGGAAGTCCCAGAACTACAAATCAATGAAGAAATATTTCTCAGGAAGACGACATAAATAGCAATAGCAAAAATTGTAGCATATTTCAAGATTTGCAAATAAAGACCAATAAACAGAGCATGGTCTCAGCTTTTTATATTTATTAATACAAATTGTTTCGGAAACAAAAAATTTCGTGGATTTTCAAAATTTTAAAAAATCTAATGAAGATCGAATTTTGATGGAGACAAATATTTGAAATTTTGATCATTCATAAATTCCTTCCCTGGAGTCCCTAGATGTTCCACAAAAAATTTGGGCCCGATCGGTTCAGCCGTTTTGACGTTTATTGGATTCAAACAAACAAACAGACAGACAAGCCAAATTTACATATAGATATATAAGCACTTAGCTTGTCTGTTTGTATTCTTGTTAAACGTCAAAACTGCTGAACCGAAAAGGGGTCCAAATTTTAAAATTTTTAAAATTCACGAAAAAATATTGTACAGTGATAACCAGAAAACTGTGGAATAGCAAGTTCTGACTATAAATAGTCGCATGAACATTAGAAAAAGCAATTGTACGGTGTAAAAAGACCCGATTTACTGAATAAGTGATTAAATAACTTACAAGTAAAGTTATTTGCTTTGTAACATCAAAAGCACGTTCAGTTTTGCTTTAATGTCGTATTCCTTCAGTATTAATTGCTAGAATTCTAAGCTCTTTTTTACTGCTGCAGAAACATGATTACTAGGGATGTGGTTTATAAAAATTAAAATTATAGTTTTACAAACTCCTAGCCCAATGAATGAAAAAACGAAAAGAGGGGCAACCCATCATTTTTGAGGGAAAAGGGCCCAAGGGGTGGAGTACAATATATTGCTTTTGTATATTCCATATTGACCAAAATGCCAAAAATCATATTTATGCGCTCTAACTTGATATATTAACTTATTTTTTGTTGGACTGTAATATCACATCACAGCTTTAGTCCTTTCCCTTCAACTTCTGTGGGAGCACTGGGTTTGTTTACATTCCTCCCACAGTGTACAATACACAACTTGCGTAACTCTGAGTTGGGCGTTCCTGTATTTAGTTCCTTACCTAAAATGCTACATTAGTGTTGATTTTTTTTACTGTTACTGTTACTGTATCTTACCTAAAATGCAACATTATGGTGGATTTTTTTATTCGCTAATATGTGAGATATGCTAGAGAATCTTCCTGTAGCAAATCTTAATGTTCTTGTTGAAACATATAGATTTTTTTCTTTCAATTTTACAGCTGCACTCCCTTCCTCGTATTCTAAATGATTATGTCCCATAGATCTCTTTGTTTGGTTTATCTTTCAGTTTCTAAATTTAATTGTATTTAAATGTTAAAATTATGAAGTACACCTGAGGTTTTCTTTATCCTTTCATTTCTTAATTAATTGTATTTTATTTAAATATTAAAATTATGAAGTACACCTGAGGTTTTCTTTATCCTTTCATTTCTTAATTAATTGTATTTTATTTAAATGTTAAAATTATGAAGTACACCTGAGGTTTTGTTTGATAAACTGAAACTTCGGCAAAATTTGATGTTTTCAAACAATTTTTATTCCTATTTTAAATTGACTAACTTCCCGTAAACAAGGCTGAGTAATTTCAAGTGACCATCCATACTCAGATGGCAGCGCTCAATTCAAAATGGGACCTTTCATGTGATCTCTAACAACATGAATGATTTGGTCGTTTTTCATGCAGTGATTAATTGTGATAATATTCATACGTTTTTTGCAGTAGACATGTGGAAATCACTTGTTTAGAAAAAGCACAATTGAAAATAATGTTTTCAAAAAATTATAAACATTAATATCTTAAGCTTTTAAGGGTACCGTTGTGCATAACATTCTGTAAATAGATAGTCACTCTAAATTATATATTAAAGAACAAGAAATTTGGTGTTTCATTTTTGTATCAAGGTATGAAATAGTGTAGAAAAATGATTAATAAGTGTAATCTATTCAAACGTTACCAATGCATTTTATTTTACGACTTATAATTGTGTTTCGTGACTAAAAGTAAGATTTACGACAAATTTTATAGAAAATGTGTGCAAAAATCCATTATGAATATTATTTACAAAAGCGCCTAACCCCATTATAATGATGAAGAATATGTTATTTTCGGGCTCTTAATTTAGCTTACTAGATTCTCAGCTTTATCTTTTAATCTATTCTCTTTTTTCAAGACTTGAATCTTCTCTTTAAATCTTAATTCACCTTTCCCTTTTTACTCTTCTTGGGAGCTCTTCTATCCTGTCGTATTTTTTCCTCTGCTCTTATCTTCTATTTTCATCTTCATCATACAATAAAATTATTACAAACAATATATTTTTATGTAAATCTAATTTATATGTAAATTTACAAATACTTGTTGGGTGACTTGGGTTTAAAGGAAATTCTATATCATAGATTTGATACATATTTGTTATTTCTATTTTGTACAACATATAATGCATGGATTCCAATTAATTTTTTTTTGAAGACTTTTATTTGAAATTATATGACTCATATTCGAAACTTGTATTTTGAGACTTAAATTCATGTTACCAAATTTTTACGGGATCGTGGTCAAAACCTACGAAAACTGAACAAGTGAGATCTTTAAAAGTAATTAAATATCGACAACAATCATTTTATTGATAACAATTGAAACACTTAATCTAAATAACAACTATTATGATGTTAATGGAAAATCCTCTATTATGATGTTAATGGAAAATCCTAAGGTCACAGAAAATAGAACCCTCACCATGACGATGTTCTTCTGTAAATATCTGACAGGTAATTGTTTCACATTTATAATTAGATTAGAAATAGACACCGACTTGTATTAAAGGTATCTTGTAAAATAAATTGTTAATTATAATATTTTTAATCATTTTTTCAAGGTTTAGAATAAATTGGTTTCCAAATAAATTAAAGTTTAACATTTCATTCTTGACTTGTTTTGACTTGGTTTAGTTCAGGGTGCATTGAATGATACACTCATTGCTTCTGATTCTCCACTGGAGGGTTGGGAACAAGACTCCATCTCTTGTTCAGGATTAGCTCCGGGTTGACTGGGTTGTGGCTCTATCGAAGATTGTTCAGGTTCAGGTTTAGCTCCAGATAACTGAATAACCGATTCTCCGGTAGGCTGTTTAATATTGGTCTGACATATCTGCGAGTTTTTACCTGAACCATTCTCAGAATTATTTTGAGTTGGTGATGTACTCCCGGACTTGAAACTTCCCGCATTTGAACTTCTTGAAACACTGGAGGAATTCATCTTCTTCTCCCACTCTGCCTCCAGTGAGGGGTTTATTATCATCCAAGACTTCTTATTTGCCAGCTCAAGTTTTCGTGGCTCCGCAAGTGGGAATGGAGCGTCAGCTTCAAAAAATATATTTAGATTCTCCAGGTGTGCTTTCATCTTTAACCTTTTCACACGCAGTACATCGCCATCCTCGGAGGTTCCTTCGTCAGCTGAGGATGATTCACAGCTGGAGATGGATTCATTCTCTAAGAGACCAAAGTTAAGATCCTCGACATCCTCGGGTCCGGACAACAGCTCTTTTAACTGCTCCCCGACCTCGGGAAACTGGTTGAGGACACCGAGGCGTTCTCGGTCCGACCTCAAGATCTCCTCGAGGCTTTTAACCTCTAGTTGGTAACAGTACTCCAGTTCCTTACTAAGTTCCACCTTTTCGTTCCAGAATGGTTCAGAGAGAACAGGTTTAGCTACGTAGTTCTGTACCTGAGTCTCGTCCCCAGATAAATGTTGTGAGTCCTCGTTAGTGAGGCTGTAATCCTCCGAGGTTTTCAGAAAAGAATAGAGGCTGGAGCTAGATGTGCTAGTGCTTTGTTGATCCGTCTCTTTTTCCTTAACAAAATTACGGTTACCCTAAACCATCCATTTATCTATATTTTAATATCAAATATCGTCTATTTAGAGTTTTTGAATATTTAATAAGGCACGATTAGAGCATATCAAATCCTCAGAGGCTCAACGTGACTTCTCTCAAATAAATTTGCATCACATGTTTCAACCATCTTTGAATTTAAGATGCTATATTATGAAAGGTTAGGAACGTGAGATAAAAACTACTCTGAGCCCAAAACTTAAGACAGGCTATCATTATGAAAACCAGTTTTAAAACCCGGGTTTCATGAATGGGATTAGGCAGTTTTGTGGATATCAATCTTTTTGTTATGAAATATTATTTTATTGATTTTCTTCATATTTTCCATTTTTTTAGAACCTCTTAAATCAAAATCTACACAAATGTTAAGACCCCAAATTGGAAACTTGGGAGTTTCGTTCAACAATACTCTTTTAACTTTCGGGCTCTGGGATTAACCCGTGGTAGCAAATTGACAATGTACATTGTACATGGACGGAACATACTCACATTCATAACCAGTACATAATCCCACCCATAGACGGAACATAATATTATCATAATGCCGATAATTTTTAAAAATAAAATATCATCCTATTATTACCCCACCCCCCTCTTTACAAGCACTTTTTAAGTAATGTAAATAGAAAATATAGGTGGAGAAACGAAAATCAAAACATCTGAACAACAACACCAGGTTCCACGGGCATTTCAGTGATATCAATGTGAAAATTAAAGGGACTGTACGCGTAATTTCAAGTGACCCTCCAAGTAGTCTTTAAACCTTTAACTGATCATCAACGGTAGAGAACTCCGTGTGTTTATCTCTAAGGTTTTGAAAATTGCCGAAAAATCGTAGTGTACACTCAGACACTGCGTACATTGTGATTCAAACATTAAAAAATAGAATATTCTTTGTCTAACAGGATTTTCGAAATTAAAATATTTAAATTCTGCAACTAAGTAAATATTACTATTTGCCTAAACACAAAACGCTACATTAAACAATTACAAGCGTTTTTGACGAGAAATAAGTCCGTTATCTTTGCATCAGTAAAGGGTTTAAAGGAAACCTTGTTTAATCGTACACGCCACTCTAAAACTGGAGAGTTATTTAAAATAAAATCAAAAGTTCTTTTTTTATCTCTTCCCTTTCTTTTTCTCGTATTTTTACTGTCTCTTAAAGGATGGAAAATAAACTTTTACGTCGTAAAGTGTAAAAATATTTTGCATGTGTATATTACAGTCGGTGTGGTCAAAAATAGAATTATTTCTTGCTTTTATCTCAGAAATAATTATTGAAAATTTTAAATATTAAAGTTTGAGATTTTAAAGATTTGTTTACCTTGGTGACCATATTCCCAACAGCCTGGAGTATTCCCGGAGAAAGAATAATTTTATCCTTTACTGATACTGAAGCATTAGATTCAAGCGCGCTCCCAGGCTCCCCCTTCACAGAGCTAGCTCGGGATCCGGCACGTGACAAAGGACGTGCAAACTTAGAATCATTATTGAAGTTTGGAATATTGGAGTTGGGACATATAATACAACTGTTGACAGCCAGACAGTTAGGGAGAGCTGGTTGGTGGGTTGGGGACTTGTTTAACTCCTGGTTGGTTTTACTGTTGGGACCCAATCCGCTGGTAGACGGTAATCCTGAAAAAGAAAAACATTTCATGAGTTTATTTGGATAAATCCTATTTTATTTGGCAATCTGTCGTGACTAACTTTCTATTTTAACCGAACCTTACCGAATAGTATAACCACACAAGAAGACAGTTTCGAATTTCGTATTTTTCTTGCATACTTTGTGTTAGTGTTACATAAATAAAATTNCTAAATTTACCCGGCCTCCAAATATACACGTCTCTTTGGAAAACATGTGACAGAGAGCTCCAACGTGCCGTGATATTTAATATACTTCAGGATTCTAATATATTCACCAAATATCTCAGTATTTATATTTTTATCCGATAATTGCCGTCCAATTATTTGCTCTATTTCAGAAAAAAATTTATGATATTAACGAAAAAATTATCAAGCAGAGTGTATGGCTTCTTTCCTCAGAAGGGAAAGGTTAGCTTGCAACCCGTGCTCTTAATCCACTAGATCCGGAACATTTAAGCTAATCCGGATAAATCCGGATCTGGGTGTCCAAATACTCACCAAAATCATAACAACCCACAGATTTTATATGAACAAAAGTTCTACATGAAAAAAGAAAAAGATTTTTTTATAATAAAAATGGACAAATCGTAAAAGAAATGTTCTCGAGCTGGATCTTTTACAGGACGGATCCTAGATCCGGATCCGCATCAAAATTTGCCGAATTCTAAGCTTTGCTTTCAACCCGGTGTACAAAATCTTACCAAGCTGTGAGAAGAATACTCCAGGAACGGTGTCAAGTACACTAAAGGGAACATATCTAGACCCACGCTCAAGCGTTATATTCATCCCGGAGGGAACCTTTATCAAACAAAGAAGTATTTTAATATCTACGATTCTACAATACAATATATAGTGTCATCCATCCTTTATTTGAGAGAAATTTCGAAATAACACAGTGATCATACATTTAATAAAATGAGTAGATGAGTTTGCATATCAATAAATATCAGAATGTAAATTGTGTAAAACTTGTGTATAATGTGCATTAAAATTCAATCAAACCCACGCCAAACTTAAAAAAAAAATTTAATTCAAGTAAAAATTCAAAAACGATCGCAATCAAAATCTGCCCGGAAATACTACATTTGCATTGAAAAATTTCATTTTATTCAATGTCCGAAAATTCAATAGAAATCTTCAGCATCACATGTTTCAACCATCTTTGAATTTAAGATGCTATATTATGANAAACAAATTAATTACCTGTGTGGAATTCTGATTGGGGTTTGAGGCCGAATTTCCACCGAAGGTCATGTAGAGAGTTGTTACTCCAACACTACTAGTAAATCCAGGAGCAGAGGTTGGAGTTCCTCTCTGCATCATGTTCGCCTGGTTGAATCCAACATGACCTTCATGACCCTGCTGACCTTGAACCTTGTTGAAACTGGCCTGGATCGGGATGGACTCATCGCAGTTAGCCCAGATCTGACGGTTCCCGGGCCTACCGAGAAGATCAGGTTCGAATCGGGAGATTGTTTTTCCTTCCTTGTCAAACGGGTTCGAGACTTTTTTAGAATTTTCTGTAATATCTCCTCCAGGTTGCCTTGATCCCTGCTGGATGTTTGCACCCTTCAGTGCAGTGTTCTGCGCTAGTTTGTATTTATGATCTTTCAGAAACCTAATGTCTCCCGATCTCTTATCTTGCTTGTATTTACACAACATCTTTCTTTCCATATCCTTGTTATGAATGACCAATAGCTCTTGGGTCAGAAGGGGCGGACTATACTGGTCTAGAGAAGTGTCTCCGGATCCAGAGCCAAGCCTAGATCCACTTCCGGATCCGTCTTGCGACATCATGCCATAATCGCGGCCGGATTGAACTTGTCCAGCGGATAATCCTGTCTGTAAGGTTGATGAGTTGTGTCCTGTACCGGATCCAGTTTGAGTTGGTTCTCCAGATGCTCCAGAGCCCTGAGCTGATCTCCCCCCGTCCTCCTTGTGCAGACAATTTTCTGCCTTCTTTCTAGAAGTTTCATTAGAACCGGATAGGTTTGTATCCTCAGAGGTCTTACTGTGACCCTGAGAAGCGTCCCTGTGCACATCAACCTTGTCTAAGAGAGTCTTTGGTTGACTATTGAAGAACCTTGTTAAGTTCTCGTTGTACGTCAGCTGTGTGTAGCTTGGTGGATTCTCTGAGGAGTCGGATTGATGAGGACTAATGTTTCCGATGACAAATGCTTTGATATTTCCTGACCTACTAAGTTTGTTGGACTCCGCCTTAGCCACCTCCTCCAGTAGGGATCCCATGAAGCTGGACAGCTCTTTCCTAGTCTTGGATGTGTTGTTGAAGTTTGTGTCTAGAAATGTATTCCTTTGTACTGTTTTCTTTAGCGTGTTCCTGATGTCGTTCTGAACAGCTATCGCGTGCGTTTCGGAATCCTCCACTAGGGTCTGGGGCTCTTCGGCTTCCTTGAGGAAATCCGCAAAAACATCTGGATGTCGAGGACCTTTTGTTACGGAATGTTTTCCGTTGACAAACTCCAACTGTCGGCTCCAAGGATTAATGAAGCAACTCCACCAACTATTTACCAAGATAAAACCTCCGTTCCTAACTTTGAACCGGATATTACGGGACTTGATAGCTTTACCTTGTTCAAGCATTGCGTTCTCGAATACCTCCTTAATGTACGGAAGATCTTGAGGATGGATAAACTTGAATATATCCTGTCCGTTTATATCCTGTGGTAGATATCCAAGATACGGTATAGCGGTCTCATCAATATTACTGAACACACAGGAGGCATTGTGCTTAGTGACAAATATATGCTGACCACTGTTCTCCTGCTTTATAGAAATATCCTCGTAGGGTTCGGAGTAGGAGGAGATCAAAGGGATCGCCGTTATGAACAGGAACGTGCTGTGAGGCCCTGAGACGGGATTAGAAGACTCCGGAGTCCTGCCGGATCCTTTAGAATCCATCTCACTGAAGCAAACAGAGAGCTTGAAGGGATTGTACCGGGTCTTTCTCTCCTTAACAGAAAAGCCAGACTTGAGTCCGTTGTAAATTCGAATCCTGCAAAAGAAGCATCCGCTCTTCCTGTAAGTATCCACCGCTTCTGGTTTCCCCCTGTCAGTGTGCTGATCCCGGAGAATAAGTCCAACATTTTCCGTAACTTGGTTGATAAAGGTTTCACGGTCCTGGGGATGAACAAAATCAATAAAACTTCGTCCGACCCACATATCCTTGGGGTATCCCAGGATGCTGGTCAGAGATGCTGTAGTCTGCATCACCATCCCGTCATGCAAGGAGACAGCGACGCAGAATCCGTCCCCCTCCTTCTTCTCGTGTTTCACGATGGTGTCCTCGGGAATCTTCTCCCTGTCCTCGAGGTTTAAGGATGGTTGCTCTGCGGCAGCCTGGATACCAAAATTCTGAGAACAGTAAATTGATTATTTACAGATATAAAGGGTATTGTGTATTGTGTATTGTGTATTGTGTACGTTTGACAGGGGCACAAAATTAAGGTTTTAAATCCAAAGACTAGAAAATACCAAACTCGAAGTTGTTTTAGAATAACAAACATCAGGAGTATATTTTACTCGAGATTTCAGGAACAGCTCAGACTTTTTCGTTAACTTTTTGTTATATTTATCGTTATTTAAAAATAATTTCTTTCTCTTTTAAAGATCTCAATAGTATTTATCCCTGCTAAATATGAAATATACCTTAGATGCACCAAGGAGATTAATCGCCAAATCATTTATATCATCGTCTGTACCTCTACCAGCCTTCTCAAACCGCAGGGCCTGTATTTTCCTGCATAAAAAAGTTTGTAATTATACATTATAATCTTAAAATCTCCTGCCGGTTTTTGCAGATTTACACAGTACTTGAATAGTTTCAACTCACAAGACAACCCCCCTTCCCCCTCTACAAGACAAAACTCGTTTAAAAAATGGAAAATGAAAGTTATGTTATGCCGGCTTTCAATTGTTTATTTAGATAAAATCTAGTTACTTTGACATGAACAATGCACACTGCACAGCGCACACTGTACACTTGTAAAACATGTTGCTAGCTTTCTTAGGAAGAAAAATTCGGAAATGAGATTAACAGTTGCCACAAATTCAAATTTTCTAATCCAAATATCACAGCAACATTTGAAGGTAAGAATTGTAGTTTTGCTAAGAAAAAAAAACGGAAAAGGTTTGAATTTAATTTTCTTCTTAATGGAATTTATGATAGAAGCCGCTAGAATTTCAAGGTTGTACAAACCTAAACTGCTCGACATAGCCCAGGGCTTGGGACAGGGAGGCTACTTTTGCAGCTTTAGATTCCTAAATAATGGTTTTATTAATAATTTGATGATTAAATTCTTCTTCTTCTCAAATACTTCATTAAACAAACAGAAACTTATAAGCTTATAAAATTATAAAGTGGCGTGTTCACCCTCTATATTTGCAGATAAGATAACAAACGTGATTATTAGATAGTCCATGAAAGAAGAACGAGAGATAAAACTTTTAAGAAATCAGCAAAAATTATGGATTTATGAATTTACAAAGTGGCTTGGTCGCCCTATATATTTTTAGATAAAATAACGAACTTGATGATAAGATATCCAATGAAAGAAAAATTAGAGAGATTTTTATTTTTTAGAGAAACAGAGAAAATTTAAGTCCAAAATCCTAAAAAAAACGTGGATAACTTTATAGCATCTCAATAATAAAATTTCCCATGAAGTGAGTATGAGTGATATAGTGCACAATTATTTCATATAACATTTTATTGCATTTCATAGCATCTCAATAATAAAATTTCCCATGAAGTGAGAATGAGTGATATAGTGCACAATTATTTCATATAACATTTTATTGCATTTCATGGCATCTCAATAATAAAATTTCCCATGAAGTGAGAATGAGTGATATAGTGCACAATTATTTCATAAAACATTTTATTGCATTTTATAGCATCTCAATAATAAAATTTCCCATGAAGTGAGAATGAGTGATATAGTGCACAATTATTTCATATAACATTTTATTGCATTTCATAGCATCTCAATAATAAAATTTCCCATGAAGTGAGTATGAGTGATATAGTGCACAATTATTTCATATAACATTTTATTGCATTTCATGGCATCTCAATAATAAAATTTCCCATGAAGTGAGAATGAGTGATATAGTCCAAAATTATTTCATAAAACATTTTATTGCATTTCATAGCATCTCAATAATAAAATTTCCCATGAAGTGAGAATGAGTGATATAGTGCACAATTATTTCATATAACATTTTATTGCATTTCATAGCATCTAAATAATAAAATTTCCCATGAAGTGAGAATGAGTGGTATAATGCACAATTATTTCATAAAAACTTTTCATTGTACCTGCGAGTGTGAGGTAGCAGCTCCTGTTTTATCTGCTGCTGATTTGACAGGTTCCATTGGACCACTATAGCTGATCTTAGCCTTCTTTTTCCTAGATAGCATTCATATATCAAGATGTATTAAAAAATACATAATAATGTATTGCAAATTTTTAGAATACTAAGAGTTATGAGAATATGAAAATAAAATACGATAATATATAAAAATATTTAAAAGATTTATTAGAAGATATAAAAAAATAAATAAAATGAATACATAAATATTTTAAAATACATAGAAATACAAATAAAATGTAAAAATGAATGAGGATTCATAAGAATAAAGATTTCGCGAAGTTCGTAAATGAAAAAAAGGCCAAATTATGTATCATTCATGAAAATTATTCCAACTTATCAATAAATAAATTATCATAACTTGTATAATCATTTCTATATTCTAACTTGTAAAGAATTGAATACAAAAATGTATAATAAAAAGAGATGAATAGATTAACCCCTGAAGGTTAACTATTCATCCCTTGTTTACCAACATCTAGGATAAAATATTTTCTCCACGTTGTAGTTTTTCAAGAAATAATAAAATTGCAAGTATTACCTTCGTATCTTTTAATTTATGTTGTTTTAATATAAACCTTGGAGGCCTTTCAGTAGGCTCTTTCTTCTCCAACATTGTTAAAGAAGCTTCCTGTGGTTTGACCGGTTCCGGGACAGCAGCTCCAGGTTGGGTCGATCGGCCGGAACAGCCGCTAGACTTGCTAGACGAGTTCTGCTTGCTGCTGTTGCTGTTGCTGGACAGGTTTTGTTTACTGCTCCTGCTTGTACCATGGCTGTTGCTGTTACTGTTGGACTGACTGAAAGCCAAGGAGCTGTTCTTAGGTCTAGAAAATATATTAGTATTGCATGAGGTATGATAATTTCAAATATAGATTCTTGAAAGAGAATGAGTCGAAATTTCAAGGGATTGAAAAGATCAAAATTTAATTTCCCTTTAAAGGTAATAAATAATAAAAAACAGTGTAAAGAATCTGGATGTGTAACATATCGGCTTCCCGGATCCGGATATGCAGAGCAAAATTGTCCGGATCAAAGGATTCAAGTTACAAATGATTGAGATGGGTAAAACTACCATGCCGCCGCTGGCTCTCTTTACAATCAAGCAATGAGACAGCAAAAATTGTACTGTTTTAAAAACTATTAGATAAGATTTATGATCCAAATTCTTAAAGGACGGATCGATTCAGATCCACGTCTTATAAAATCAATCCTGTGCACAAGTTCTGGTTTATCAGCTCCCTACCTAATTGGTCCTAAGGAGCTATAAGCTGAGTGCCCTAGAGAACTGTAAGCTGAGTCAGGTTGAGCATTGGAAACTTCGCTAGAAGCCACCTCTCGTCTTCCTCCCTGTAAACAAACGGAAATTTCTAGAAACTGTTTTTGAAAAATCTATCTCCACTCTGACGGAGCATCAATTTGGTGTAAATAACAAATATAAGAAAATCAATTAAATGTATTTTCCGAAAAACATGTGATTTAAGACCCACCTGTTCATTCTTATCCTCGGCCACCTTCAGGCGCTTTATTGATGTTTTAACCATCGTCAATACTTCTAAATAAGATAACAAGATCGTTATAATTGATATTTACATATTTACAATTGTACATACTTAATTCTATGGTTCCTTTTAATGATAGCTAATCTGTTATCACTGTATCCTTTTAACCATCTCCCTGTATGCTTGCATCTTCTCCCTGTATCCTTACAACCTTCTCCCTGTATCCTTGCAACCTTCTCCCTGTATCCTTGCAACCTTCTCCCTGTATCCATGCAACCATCTTCATGTATCCTTGCAACCTTCTCCCTGTATCCATGCAACCATCTTCATGTATCCTTGCAACCTTCTCCCT
The DNA here is from genome assembly GCF_000591075.1 of Eurytemora carolleeae. Lineage (NCBI taxonomy): Eukaryota > Metazoa > Arthropoda > Copepoda > Calanoida > Temoridae > Eurytemora > Eurytemora carolleeae. The sequence continues at coordinate 63,524 of NW_019396512.1, forward strand.
GTATCCTTGCAACCTTCTCCCTGTATCCTTGAAACCTTCTCCCTGTACCCTTGCAACCATCTCCCTGAATCCATGCAACCATCCCCTGTATCCATGCAACCTTCTCCCTAATTCCTTGAAACCTTCTCCATGTGTCCTTGCAACCATCTCCTGTATCCATGCAACCTTCTCCCTGTATCCTTGCAACCATCTGACTGTATCCATGCAACCTTCTCCCTGTATCCATGCAACCATCTTCCTGTATCCTTGCATCCTTCTCCATGTGTCCTCTGTATCCTGTCTATCCTTCCCTCTGTATCCTGCCTATCCTTCCCTCTGTATCCTGCCTATCCTTTCCTCTGTATCCTGTCTATCCTTCCCTCTGTATCCTGTCTATCCTTCCCTCTGTATCCTATCTATCCTTCCCTCTGTATCCTGGCTATACTTACCTCTGAATCCTGTCTGTCCTTCCCTCTGTATCCTGTCTGTCCTTCCCTCTGTATCCAGTTTATTCTTCCCTCTGTATCCTGTCTATCCTTCCGTCTATATCCTGTCTATCCTTCCCTCTGTATCATGCCTATCCTTTCCTCTTTATCCTGCCTATCCTTTCCTCTTTATCCTGCCTATCCTTCCCTCTGTATCCTGTCTATCCTTCCCTCTGTATCCTGTTTATCCTTCCCTCTGTATCCTGTCTATCCTTCCCTCTGTATCCTGGCTATACTTCCCTCTGTATCCTGTCTGTCCTTCCCTCTGTATCCTGTTTATTCTTCCCTCTTTATCCTGTCTATCCTTCCGTCTATATCCTGTCTATCCTTCCCTCTGTATCCTGTCTATCCTTCCCTCTGTATCATGCCTATCCTTCCCTCTGGATCCTGTCTATCCTTCCCTCTGTATCCTGTCAACCTTCCCTCTGTATCCTGCCTATCCTTGCCTCTGTATCCTGTCTATCATTCCCTCTGTATCCTGGTTATACATCACTCTGTATCCTGTTTATCCTACCCTCTGTATCCTTCTATCCTTCCGTCTATATCCTGTCTATCCTTCCATCTGTATCCTGTATATCCTTCCTTCTGTATCATGCCTATCCTTCCCTCTGTATCCTGCCTACCCTTCCTTCTGTATCCAGTCTATCCTTCACTCTGGATCCTGACTATACTTCCCTCTGGTTCCTTGCTATCCTTCCATCTGTATCATGTCTTTCCTTCCCTCTGGATCACGACTATCTTTCCCTCCGGATCCTGTCTATCCTTCCCTCTGTGCCCCGTCTATCCTTCCCTCTGTGCCCCGTCTATCCTTCCCTCTGTATCCTGACTATCCTTCCCTCTGGATCCCGACTATCCTTCCCTCTGGATCCTGTCTATCCTACCCTCTGTACCCTGTCTATCCTTCCCTCTGGATCCTGTCTATCCTTCCATCTGTTTTCTGTCAATCCTTCTCTCCATCCTGTCTATCCTTCCCTCTGTATACTGTCTACCCGTCCCTCTGTATCCTGTTTATCATTATATCTGTAACCTGTCTATTCTCTCTGTATCCTGACTATCTTACTCTCTGTATCCCCTTTATCCTACTCCTGTATCCCTTCTAAACATTTTTCTTTTTCTCTAAAATTATTCAAAATAAAAAAGTTATTTTTTTTAGATTTGCGAAAATACACAAAAGTCCTTAAAATTAGGAATATATTATCCATGGGAATTCAAACAAGAGCAATTGATTTAAATAAGCCATTGATCACTTTATCAAGTTATAGAATCCGTCTGTGTAGAAATTTTTAAATAAGCTTAAGAAGTTTGACTTTTTTAACTGATCGCTGCTATGATGAAATATACGAACCTTAAACTGGATTTATACTGATTAACCCATCTTCATTACTAGAATAGATAATCACAATCGTTCACTGATTCTTTAATAGTTGTTAGTTCACTTTTGTGTTCTATTATATAGCTGACTTTACTCCGCTGATTATTTGAGATCAACTGCGTTATTCACTTCTCTTTCTTTATAGATGTACTGACAAGTATGTAATGTAGTGTACAGAGGTTTTGTTTAGCGGGAGAGAGAGGAGAGAGAGAGAGAGAGAGAGAGAGAGAGAGAGACGGAGACCGAATATCATGGGTTTCAACGTGACTAGTAGAGTTCAGAATACTCAGCACTGATATTTATATAATCAAAAATACATTAATTAAATTGTAAAAAAAATTCTTCCGTTGCTTATTAACACTTTTGGTTAAAGATTTGCTTTAAATTTCTTTTTTTGTTTAAAATATTTTATACATATTATTTTCCAAACTCTGAATTCTCACGTTGCAGACAACATGGTGGTAACGTCAGACTCAGGTGTCGTATCATCTGGTGGATTGTTTCATCGTACCCACCGAGGAAATTTTCCTTTCTCTAAAACTCGGATTTAGTGCTGCATTTGCTGGAATGACGTTTTTGCCATGTAAATGTATCAAATAAAAAATGGCGTTAATCGGCAATGTTATGTCAGCTGGACTTGAAACCCTAAAAATAAAGCATGTATGATGTTATAGTACCTATGGTATACATATTGTTAGGTGTATATTTACGTAAAAATTCGTATGCTCTATTTGTTGGTAAAGAATTTGCGTATATTTATTTTTTTTACGTATTTATCATACCAAGCGGGTTTTATAATATAGGTTTTCTAGAAACATATTTTTATGATATGGCGCGTTTACTTTTTGCCAAGTGATTTTTTAACAGTTTTTACTAGGTTTTCAATTTATGTATTTTTACGTATATTTTCGTTTTTTTCTTTATACTTAAGGAATTTTTCATGTTTTTTTAAGAGTTATAATTAGAAGTTTTATGCAAACCTAAAAATACAAATATGTTTTTGTATTTTCATACCAAGGAATTTTTCAAAGTTTTATAGTTTTTATTTTACGTATTTTTCAAGTTATTTCTTTACTTGAATTTTTGTTTAGATTTTACCAGTAATTGATGGTAACCTTTAAATATACATTTTTTAGGTTTGTATTTTCCATATTTTTACGTATTTTTTCTTTGTTTTTCTTTACTTAAAAATTTGTATTTTGTTTACAGTAGAAAAGTTTGATGCATGAACCTAAAACTACGCAAATTCCATGCAAACTAATTTTTCTTCCAAGTGTCAATTTTTTCATCACGAAACCTCAACTGCACAAAAAGGCATTTTTAAGTTAGAAATCAAATATATTTTATGATTTTTCAAAAGAATTGTTATCTAAGAATTAATGCAACCATTTTTGCAACTTAAATTCTTGTTTGAAATCTGTGAATATTTTCCCGAGAATTAATTCTCGAATTTTTTCTCAGAAATATTATGATATTTTAACTGTTGTCATTCACTACCAAATTTTCTTCATTTGGAAAATTCTGGAGAAAAAATTCACCAAAAATTAAATTGTTTACACTGTTATGAGTAGGAAAAAATGGGGCATGGGCAGGGGCGTAAATAAGGATCGTGTATGCAGGGGTAAATAAGGATCGTGTATGCAGGGGTAAATGTAAATAAGGATCGTGTATGCAGGGGTAAATAAGGATCGTGTATGCAGGGGTAAATTAATTTAATGTGTTGCGCCAAGCGCGCCGAATTTGTTTAAACCCTTTAGAATGCAGCATTAAAAATGTATTCATCATTACCCATACCATTTTTTTCTATTAAAAAAATATCTAATGTAATGACATTGACCATTACTTAAGAATTTAGAATCATTTAGAATGTTGCACATTTAAATTATTTTCGTGCAAATTTTAAAGATATTTAATTTTAAAATCAACCTTTTTTAAAAAACAAAAACAAAGTAACAACACATCCTCCATGAAAAGCCGTCGCCCCATGGATTCTGGGGGGGGGGGGGAATAACCCCAATACCCCCCCCCCCTATTTACGCCATTGAGCATGACAAATATTTAAGATTAAGTAATGAAAATGTTTACAAAAGATACCTTTTTGATTACATTTGATATTAAGAAAACTAGCGTAATTACGAAAGAAATTTCCTTGTTTGCAAATCAAAAGATGTGTGTATTTTTTGTTGAGCTATAGCCATAAAGAATAGAATATATATAGAGAGGAATTAAAAGAATCTCTCGGTATGAATTTTTTCAGTCCCTTTCAGCCTGAAAGGGACTTCAAAGTGTAAAAATCATGTAAATGTTCACAAATTATATGCAGTAGAGTACATTAATACAGTATGTTCCCTAGACTATTCATTTCAATTTCGAATTTTTTAAACTGTTAAATAAACTTTATAATGAATTAGGTGTAATAAAAAACATCATTTGATTTACAGTTATAACGGTAAATCATCGTTTGTAAAGTGGAAGGCATAGAGTCTATGTGAAATGATCATTGGTCAATTATGAAACCAGCCTATTTCATAATTTGGTTTTCTTTTAACAATAATTTGAAATTTTCTATAAAATGATATTCCAGGGCCCAACAGGTTATATAGCATAAATATGCGAAGTGCACCAGCAGTATGAAAACAGTACAACAAAATGGCCGTTTTAAACTTTTTTCTAGTAAATTCCTCTCTATATATTCTATTCTCTATGGCTATAGCATAGAGTAATAAAACGAAGAGGTGAAGCTTAGCTCAGATGTACACAACCAACCTGTCTATTAATTAATTGATAGATTGGTCGGTTGTGTACATCACGATATGTTTACGTATCTAACGTTGTGCTCTTTTATATAGAGTGATCGTATTTCTAAGGAGTGGTTTAATGTAGATATTTAAATATTAGTATTGATACACTTAATATGGATTGTAAACAGCGTGGGACGCGCTCCCCAGTCTATTCATAGATTTAGACCCCCCAGCTTTTATGGTTAAACATAAACAACAATCTAAAGGTTGAATTTAGTTTCTGTCTCAAATATTGTTTCGTCCTTTGTGGGTATTGTGGTATTGTCATGAACACACAGTAATAATAAGAAAGATTCAACAATATAATTTTATTCATGTTTAAATAAAACCAACTTATTAGATTTTTGACGTACGTTAGTTTTTTTTCTTTCATTCTTCTGCCTACAAAGATGCAATATTCGCATTGAAATGAATTTCTGAATAATCTTCTTTATGAGTTTTATCCTGTGGATATTTTGGATAAAAATGTACCATCCCTAAGAAAAAGACTTTAGTGAATAGGTAAAGGGTTTAAATGCATGTCCAAATTTTTCAAGGCCAGCTCATTGAAATAAAATTAGATCGATTACTTTTATAGTGCTAGAGAGGGTAAAAAAAGATGCTAAAAAGGTCGAAAAAATGTAAAAAAATAATTTTTGTTTAAAACAAATATCAAAGTGTGACACACGTTTCTACACCCATTTTTCAAGGGCTTTTCAAAACTATAGTTTTCAGATCTGTATAGCCTTAGTCATAAAAAAGTTATGAGCTATTTAAGATTTTTTTACATACTCTGGTTTTTTATCGCCCTGCACCCTACCTTAGGCATAAAAAATTACCAAAAAATCCTTTAAATTTCTATTTATGAAAAGTAAAAAAACTAGAGGGGGGAGCCAAACCCCCCCCCCCCCCCGCCTGTTTAGGGTTAGAAGCTCCAGGTCGTCATCGTTGTTTCATCTTTGTGGGTAACCCTGCATACACTATCATGTTTATGATAAAGAGTTGAAGAGAAGAAACAATAAAAAATGTATGAAATAAGAATGTTTTCAGTTAAATTCGCATGCCCTATAGAAACTTAATATTTTTGACAGAACTTTTAGCTAATAAATTGAAAACCTACAAATTTGAAAATTGTCAAATGTTTGCAGTCAACATCCTCGAATTCTCTTTAAATAAAGAAAGAAAATCTAAAAATTGGTAAAATCCATAAAATCCCCCTTTAGTAATACGATCGCTCTATATACAAGTGTACAGCGTTAGATACGTAAACATATCGTGATGTACACAACCGACCAATCTATTAATTAATTAATAGACGACAGGTCGGTTGTGTACATCTGAGCTAAGCTTCACCTCTTCGTTTTATTACTCTATGAGCTATAGGATAAGAATATGAATGACAGGGGGGGGGGGGCCGGGGGCCTCTTGGGCAGATTTATTTTGTTTCATATTTCTCTCCAGTACAGGAACGGAAGGGAGGAGGAAGGGTGCCCCTGAAAGAAATTCCCAGATGTGCGACACATTTTTAGGATGCATTAGGGTAAAACTAGCTCAAATACAAAATTTTAGTATTTTAAAAATTTTTCCAAAATGGCCCAGCCATTTTAATGTTTTTCCCACCATATTTTGGCCTTTTTAAAACTTTTTTAATCATTCTCGGCTAAATAGGGTTAATATTTGACAATTTTTTTTATTTTTTTTTTATGGTCAAATATTTAGATAAAGGTGAAAAATCACGTCTTTTTTAACCCTTTTGTCAGCTCCATCTGGGAGTGGTTAACGTAAATTTTTTTTTTCAAACTAAACACCGTGCTATTTTTTAACATTTTGACAGTTCAGAAATGGCCTAACAAGTGACAAGTTTAGATGGAAAGTGTAAGGTATTGGCCAAAAAATCCATTTTAAAAAACCGTTTCTGGTGCAATTTTCTCCTCAACTCCTCTTGGTTGGCCTAATGATGCAACTTTCAAAAAAAACTGTTCTTCACAAAAAGATACCCATTGATGTTAAGATTGCACAGTAAAAAACAAATATTGAATATCTTTTAAGACAGCTGAGCTTTGGACATTTTAGTTAACAAGTTTAGCAATGTGTAAAATCACAATTTTTAAGTGACATTGCTGTTAGGCCCATTGAAGTTATAAAGACTTAAATAATTCACTGAAAGGTTAATAACTCTATGTTCTTTAAAGATATTGGAGTTTTTTTGTATTGTTATAAATTGACATTAAAGGGCATCTTTTTATGAAAAACAATTTTTTTACCTGGATTGATACGGGTTTGAAAGCATTTATAGGAGGGGCATTTACTACAGGAATACTTTAGTGTATTTGATGCTGTTACACAGTAAATATTTAGCTTTACTATAGTAACTTATCAAATCATTTATTAAGAGAAATAGGCCTGTTTACACTGAAAAAATTATCACTGTTCTTATTTGTCAAAACTTTAATATATAATTTATCATAATGAGAATCCCATATTTTGTTCGGATATATTGATGTTGAAATTGTAGAATTGAATATTTTAGCTGATCAGGTAAGTCATGAAAAATTCTTTGCTTTAAACGGGTTCTTTTGCAGATCTTATCTTGTATGGAAGATAAAACATGTGGGAGCTAGCTGCAGTAGTTCTGATGATTCAGCATGAACATGTGAGATGGCCAACTGATTCCTCTGATGCAACTTTGCAAACTATCCTGACATGAACTGGAAGCATGAACACGAGGATCAGGATTTACAGGGTGTCCCACAAAACATGGCAGTAGTAAAAATATTTGAAGGTCGTGTTTTATATTTGAAATGATTTACGACATTTATTCATACGCCATATTTTGAAAGTACAATTTTATCGAGTTAATAGTCACAAAATACCCCTGGTCTTGGCATTTCCAAAATGTGGTCTGCCTTTTTTGTGCTCTCAATAATATGATTAACTTTGTTCAAATTCAGACATTTTTGGTCTGTTTATCAAAATTAAAATCTGAACGAAATTCTCAATATCTCCGGTAATATACAGCACTTAAAAAAGGCAGACCACATTTTGGAGATCTCAGGACCGGGAGAAGCTTCGTGCTTATTGTTTCAAAAATCATACATGTGAAGGAAGGTTGGCGAATGAATGTGTCCAATGAATCAATAAATTAAAGACGACTTTCATATCGTCTTGCTACTGTCATATGTTTCATGGGACACCAGGAACAATGCAGTTTCTAGGAGTTGGATCACGCTAGTTTCAAAAGTTTTAAACAATAAAACAATAATAAAAATGAACTTTTATGTTGTATTGCCATTGGAAAGATCTTCAATTTTTGTTGGTTGATCTCAATGAGGGTGTAATTATTTCCTAAATTCAAATAAAATCATTTTTATTCTGAATCAGATTTTGTGTAAAATGCATATATATTTAGCAAAGAGGTTAAAGGAATAATTATAATCATTAGAATAATTACTAATAGTGTTTACAAATTCTTTCAGTTTTATTGGGTTAAAGTCTGAGTTTGAATAACTTGCACACAATTGTAGTGTTCCTTCTTGTATTAAAAAATAATTTTTCTAATAAAATTCTAGTTTTTAAACTACAAGATGTCCCACGAAACATGACAGTTGGTGACTTGTTTAAAAATGTCTTCTTCCATAATTTGACAAATTGTTTGATATAAAGAGACTTTAATAACATTTTTATACAATGAAACCCAATAACGAATACATCGGAAGAATTGATCAAATGTCGTCTTGACAATTTTTCAATGAGTTTTATACTATATTTCGTGAATTTCAGTATTTGCGAAAATAAATAAATTGCTATGAATATGCGGGAAAAGTTTTTAAGAGTTCCATATAATCATTTAATTAAAAAACTAAATATCTGCAACATTCCATTATCAGAAAGTGAAGAATACGACATTTGATGAATTCTTTCGATGTATTCGTTATTAAGGGTTTCACTGTATTACAGTTATATTATAGTAAAATGGATTTTAAAGTAAAATATATATGAGTTAAACATATTTTTAAAGAGATAAACTGCAAAAAGTCTTTAATATCAATACAGTGTAAAGAAGAAGACATATTCACAAACACAAACTGTCATGTTTCGTGGGACACTCTGTATGTCCATAGAGTGTAATACGTTTTGTCTGCATGAATAGAGATAATGACGTGCATAGGCTTTCTTAAAAATGATATATAACTGATCTTTCTTAAATTGAAATGTTTAACTAAAATTTTTATGAAATGACAGAAACTGCAATTGTTTTCCAAGAAAGATACTTGTTAAAATCTTCATTACATTTAAAACTGTAAGATTAATAGGTTATAATTTTAGGTTTTTTTATTGAGCATGCTCTTTGATCCTGTATCCTGTATCATCTATAGATCCTCAGATGTATTTTAAACCTTTCAAGAGCCTGATACAAGCAACGAGTATTGAAATTATAAGCGACATGGCCATACAGTTGTTGTCGTAAATATCAAGAAGACGACTTTCAATTTGAATTTTTGATTGCTAGCAAACTAACATAAAACATAAACAAACATGGAAATAAAGAGAATCGGTCAATTGACAGATTCTCTTTATTTTCTTGTAAACTTGTAATACAAAAAAAAATTTACAATTTATTTTTAAATTAAATTGTTTTTAATTTTGTTACCTGCATATTTCATTCTGCTTAATCTATAACTCATTTTAAGTTTACTGTACAAGGGGTCCCACTTCCACATCAAATTAGACCGCGTCAATGGGTCTAAATTACGAGTTGGGGGACAAATCTAAAAATTTAAGAAGAATGAATAATTTTGAAAAGTTTAATAAGGCTAATAGAAAAAATCTTTTGCAGAAAACGCTAGATTTTCGAGCATTATGTGCGTATTTTGGCGTTAAAGATTGGAGATATTCTAATATGATATGGGACGCTCTGTACTATAGTCTCAGATCTCACCGTTCCCAGCTATTCTCTGACATTTCTTGTATAATTGTTTCATTAATTGCCCAAATTATAGTTTTGTGTGTTTGCTGTTTATCCAATAAGTATACACTTTGCGTGTTCAAACAGCTAATTTAATTAAATTATAAAATTGTTACGTAATAAAAAAATGAATTTATCCTTGAAATTATTAAAATAAAATATTATAACTATGACTAAGAAGAATGTCGTCTTTTATTTAAAATCGTAAATATCAAAATCGTCATTCATCTTTGATAACCAACGGAAGACAAATTGTTCAAGAAAAAAAGATTTTACCGACTTTTCGTGCGCTTACATAATCGAACAATAATCAAACTATCGCCAACATAGGGACGTAAAATTACTTTACGTCCCTTGGGACGATTCAGTAAAATAACGACCCGCGCATTTTCATTTCCAAAGAGTAAAGACGATAAATTTGTGCACGAATACCTTTTGGTAAATCAAAAACTTTACTTGACCCTGGCTGGGCTCTTGATGTTTTGTGGGCAAAATTGGTCTTGGGAACCCTTGGTAAAGTAAAATTCCCTGAACTTCCCTGTTGTAAATTAGTTGGAAATAATAAAAAGTTCTAAATATTGTTCACTTTAAAGCCTAATTTGTTGCTTCTTTAAATTAAAAATACTTTTAAGCGAAAAATTTATTGTTTTACTTGCACAATAAACAAACTCCTAAAAAATCGATACCAAAAATCAACACTCAATTCCCATGTTTAGAAGGACATTCTGCAACATAAAATGACTTTCGCTTGGTGCTCCGACACATTTTTATGAAAATCAAATCAAACTTTTGAATCTTGATATTTTTTCCCCTGATGGTGTAAACCAGAGATATTTCAAACTTAAACTATTTGATCTAACAGAATTCATATGTTTAAGACATGGTTGCATAGATACAATTTTACTAATGAGTTTTCTATATTCACCACACACAAGCAACCCCTGCCAAATCCACCGTTTTATTTTGTACGCAGCGCTCTGCCCCTTTGGTATGGATGTGTCGACTGAAAGGGGAAAACCCATAGATAAAATAGAACCGTACTAAATTATAAATCCATAGATAAAATAGAACCGTACTAAAAATATAAATCCATAGATAAAATAGAATCTAAAGTTTCAAAATATTCAGAGGTTTCAACATATTCAAAGTTACAACATATCTAAAGTTACAACATATCCAAGGCTACAACATATCCAAAGTTACAACACACCCAAAGTTACAACATATTCAAAGTTACAACATATTCAAAGTTACAACATATCTAAAGTTACAACATATCCAAGGCTACAACATATCCAAAGTTACAACACACCCAAAGTTACAACATATTCAAAGTTACAACATATTCAAAGTTACAACATATCCAAGGCTACAACATATCCAAAGTTACAACATATCCAAAGTTACAACATATTTTAGGAGTTGGAGTAAAATCCCAGGTTTTGGAGTAAAATCCCAGGGTTTGGAGTAAAATCCCAGGGTTTGAAGTAAAATCCCGGGGATTGAAGTAAAATCCCAGGGTTTTAAGTAAATCCCATTGTTTAGAAAAAAAATCCTAAGGTTGAATTAAAATCCGTTGATATCAAAATCCCAGAGTTTGGAGCAAAATCCTAGGGGTTGGAGCAAAATCCCAGGGTTTGGAGTAAAATGCAAGGGGTTGAAGTAAAATCCCGGTGTTTGATGTAAAATCCCGGTGTTTGGAGAAACATCCCAGGGTTGTAGTAAAATCCGTTGGTATCAAAATCCCGAAGTTTGGACTTTTGGAGTAAAATCCTAGGGTTATAGTAAAATCTGGTCACAGTATACTGGAGGTCCTGATTTAAACCCGTGTGTACAATCTATCATTTACTTTCTGGTCACAGTATACTGGAGGTCCTGATTTAAACCTGTGTTTACATACTAGACGCCCCATCCCTACTTTGCTTTTTTTTCTCCGGTTGTGAGAAACCAACTTCTAGCTAGACCCAACAGAGGTTTTATTATTTTTTATTCTTTCTTTCTATTTTTGGATCTTTTCTTTTTTCTTTCTTTCTTTTTTTAAAATCTATTTTGTTTTATTTTTTTGTTCTTTTATTTATTTTTTAATCTTTTTTCTTCTTTTTTCCTCTTTAAATGTAGATTATATGTGTTTTTTTTTGTATAAAAATTCTATTACCATATTTTTCACGGATTTTGATCAATAAGAGATGAAAATCTGACGAAAAATATTTCGACACAGACAGTACACAGACACAGACAGTCATGCACTTCGTTGTAGTTTGTTTGACGTGTAGTGCTATTTTGCGATAGTGTAAATAGTTTTCAAGAAAACTAACATTATGTTTGCATTTTAGGATTTGAAAAGTTATTATACAATTTATAAAATTTATAAGGTTTGAAAACATGTAGGATTGAATTGTAAATAATTACTTACTTCAGTTCAGTGTGAACTTCAGGCGGTGTTAATTACATTTTAGAAATACATTTACGAATTGAAAAAAGATTAATTAAAAAATACAGTCAAACTAAATGGTGAGATAATATATGTAGATCTGGGATGGAGTAAATAAGTCCACGGCAAACTAAAGTAATTATTAAATCTGTAATACAAAAACTAAATGTCTGGAATCGTTTTCTTTTGACGTTGATTTTTAGCCTCAGGTTAACTATTCAGTTGAAGATAATGATAAAAATTGCTCATTGAAATGTTTTTTTTAGTCAAATGTGATTAAGGATTATTTTAGCTTGACATTTTCTTGGAAAACGTAAAATCTGCAATATAATATACCATGATATAATTGTAAAGTAAAGTTATGTATGAAACTAAATATCAAGGAAGGCGCACCATGTACACTACCGGCGCGCTCGGAGCTCAGTACATTCCTAGATCTCCGCGCATAAACACTACGCGCGCGTGTTCCTAATATCTTTGCAGAGCGCTCTACCTGTTAGGATTGAATACAATGTGAAAATTAGTGGAAAAAGTGAGAATTTAAAAAGAAACGAAAGAAAGATATATATTTAGCATATATTAGTCAAGTTAGGAAGGTGAATTAGAGTGTATAGACTGGGAGATCTGTACGGCCAGAGGGAGAATATTAATCGAACCTTAAACCCTGGGATAGATAGAAGATACAGACAGGTCAGTTTACAGGAGAAAATACCAATCATCTTCTCATCTTAGCAATATATACCTTACATAGACACACTGTATAGTTATGTATACACTGCACTAGATATTTCGTACTTCTATTTATCAAACCTGTCTGTAAAGTTATTCACACTAAAATAAAATCACTTTAATATTGAGTCTTTGCGTCAAACTCAGAATTTCTAATCCCTGTATCTTTGCAACTCAATAATGTGAATCTTAGATATTTTAAACTTTGATTAATTCATTTAACATAATTATAGTATTAAATATCTAAGATATACGACATTGGTTTGCAAAGATATAGGAATTAGAAAAACAAGAGTTTGTGACAAACACTCAATTTCTTTTAAACAAATGAATACAAAAGAACTGAAAAATTTAATTTTATAATCCTTGATGTTGCAGACCGTTGATGTGTTAACCTAGAAAGGAGACAATGATTTAAGAGAAATTTAGAAGATTCCCAATTAGATAGAATTTATTGAACAGTTACAAGATGGAAGATATAGATTATAAATCTTATTAATCTTTATTTTAAATGACTCCCCATTTATAGAGTTATTCACAATGGTTTAAAGTTTTGCTTCTTTATACATTGGCTTGCGCAAATGCTTATTTCTGCGCCTTAAGAAACAAAAGAAAAAATTGTCAAAATTAAAATCTTTAAAAAAAATGATATATTCAACGTTAATGATCAGTTTAAGGTGGAACGGGTACCATTGCGAATCGAAGGGAAGGGCCTGTAATGTATGGTAGTTTAACTGAGAATGTAGTAAGTATTGTAAAGAAATTTTTAAGTATTATTTAAGTCATATAAAACGTTTAAATGATGTATAATTACCGAGTTTAAGCGCAAAGTCGGCATTCAAAATCATTCATTTGGGTGGTTACGTTTAGAGAATCGAATTTTTTAAATTATTAAATAACGACGACAAAAATGTGACAAAAATTCTACAGTAAACTAATTAGTTGTTTAGGAAAAGGTTGAGAAAATAAAAGTCAACTCTTATCATCGAAAATAAGTAATCTTATTCAGTTATTAGTTTCTGTAATCTCTCATTGTTCACAAACATTTTCTGTAGATTTTTTGGAATTTGGAGTGAAAAGACGACATTTGAAGATTTCGTAGATATCTGCAAACAAATGCGCAAAGAATAAGAAATTTAATATAATGATAAAAACGAAAAATTGACTATTGATTCATTGACAAATTTCTGTTGAAAAATATGTTCCTAAACATCTAATTAAATTACTGTCGAATTTTTTATACATCATTTTGTCATCGGTATTAATAATTTTCAAAAATCGATTCTCAAAACATAACCACCCAAATGGATGATTTTAAAAGTCGACTTTGCACTAAAACACAGTAATTATACACCATTCAAATTTTTTTGTGTCTCAAATGAATCCTAAATAATTTATCCGCATACTACATTCTTAGTTCAACTACCATACATTGCCGGTCACTCCCTTATTATCCAAGATAATAAGCTTGTTTGATTTTTTAATATTCTTATTTTTCATTAAGATATATTTTCGTCATTGTGATTTTTGAGATTAATTTCTTATCATAATCAAACGAAGATTTACAAATTACTTTCTTATGCAAACTTGATTTGATTGAAATCAGTGGCGCAACATGGGGAGGTGGATTTCTCCTCTAGCTCTTTAATAGGGGGACCTTATCACAACCCAAAAGAAATGGAATTGAGTCTTTTGCCTCAAACTCTGATTTTCTATTCCCCATATAATATATATATAATAATAATAATAATATCTATCTATCTATCTATCTATCTATCTATATATCTATCTATCTATATATCTATCTATCTATCTATCTATCTAATTGTAAAATCTGTTATATACCTAGCTGTATTTAATCGGGTAAGTGTGACAGCTTCTATAATTTATATACTTTAAGCATCTTAGCTGAAGAATAAATGGATAGAAATATAGATACATAGAGATATAATACATACATGTACGTAAATAGAATGTCTAGAATACCTAAATTATCTAGAGTGTCCAGAATGTCTAGAATGTCTAGAATGCCTTGTATGTCTAGAATATCTAAACATTTAGATTATCTAGAATGTCTAGTATGTCTAGGATGTCTAGTATGTCTAGGATGTCTAGTATGTCTAGGATGTCTAGTATGTCTAGGATGTCTAGTATGTCTAGGATGTCTAGTATGTCTAGGATGTATAAAAAAGTCTAGGATGTCTATTGTCTAGTATGTCTAATATGTCTAGGTTGTCTAGAATACCTGAATTATCTAGAATGTCTAGACTGTCTAGAATGTCTAAAATGTTTAGAATGTCTAGAATGTCTAGAATGTCTAGAATGCCCAGAATGTCTAGAATGTATGAGGATATCAAGAAACTGTTAAACCTAAAAATGAGTATATGCTGTATATGGTTGAAATGTAATCTTCCCAATATAGAATTTAATTAAATCAGAATTGATTTAATGTATTTTATATCCTCCATATCTTATTCTAAACTTCTCACACTAGTCACAAAACATTAACATTCTCCTCCCGTATTTTCAGGCTTCATTTACTTGTGAAAACTTGAGGGTCCTGCCCCCCCCCCCTCCCCACAAAAAAAACTAAAAAGAATCAATGTCCCATTTTGCAGGATTCTATATCTTGTTTCGATCCTACAATTAGAAGGAGTTTAACTAGTCACAGATAGTTGAACTGCATTTCTAGTGTGGCAGAGAGATCAATTGAGAAATAACTGGCAAGAAAATAAGTAATCTTATTCAGTTATTAGTTTCTGTAATCTCTCATTGTTCACAAACATTTTCTGTAGATTTTTTGGAATTTGTAGTGAAAAGACGACATTTGAAGATTTCGTAGATATCTGCAAACAAATGCGCAAAGAATAAGAAATTTAATATAATGATAAAAACGAAAAATTGACTAT
The DNA here is from genome assembly GCF_000591075.1 of Eurytemora carolleeae. Lineage (NCBI taxonomy): Eukaryota > Metazoa > Arthropoda > Copepoda > Calanoida > Temoridae > Eurytemora > Eurytemora carolleeae. The sequence goes on from NW_019396512.1 coordinate 79,175, forward strand.
TGATTCNCCCCCCCCCCCCCCCATTTAATGACATGCTTTTGGTTGATGACAAAAAGGAAATTACTCACTCATGTCGTAAAGTTCTTGATATACACTTATATATACATCATAATGTACAAACATATGTTTCTTCACGTTACTAGGCAAGGTCTCATATTCCTCTATACTTAAAGTGAACAGTACTTCAAATTTTAATCCCAAATTGTCTTTAACTCTTCTTTCTAATTTTGATCATTTAACTCTCCTCCTGTCTAGTCCTTTATATCTTTTTCGTCTCATTCTCTTCTCTGTAAAATCCCACCAATATAGTTCTTCTACGACCCTACAAAACCACGTTATTCTAATCCTTATACCTTATATCCTTCAATCCCTGTAATTGCATCCTCCCGTATTGTTTGGCCCTTCCAATCCCTCTGATCCCTTAATGCTTTAAATCCACAATTGATCCTACCAATCCCCCTGCTACTCCGATCCTTTAAATCCCCTATATCCTTCCATCATTCCCTGATCCTCATTTTAATCTGATCCTCCCAGTTCTCCGGATTCTTAATCAAAAGATCTATAACTAATACAATCCTCCCTCGCCTCCCTCTTTATGTAGATTTATTTTTAACCCAATCATTCTCAAGGATTTCGTATCATATAATGACAAGGATGCTTTAAAGTTGATATAGGTGATTTGTCAATTATTGTTTGATCATTTTTCTTTCAAAAACATATTTTGAAATAAAAATTAAAATCTTTTCATTTTTAAGTTATAACATTTAACTGATCGGTAAGTACGACAACCTGTAATAAATCATTATATGTAGTGAATAAGCTCTTTCTAACAGTATTCAAAATACTAAGATTCATATTTTATTTATCTATATAATAAAGCTCTTCGCTTATATTTTTAAAATACTAGAGCTGAAGGGCCCGGCGTTGCCCGTGAAAAAAAAGAATTTTTTTTCAAGCCTTTGTCACGACCAGACTTCCAATGAGTGTTAACAAGAAAATGTCAGCCCATTCGGTCCAGCCGTTTGGGAACATATAAACGATATATATATATATATATAAAGATATATATGTCAGCTATACATGGCCAAACGGCTAAACCGAATGGGCTGACATTTTTTAAGGAAGCTAATGGGTACCCAAGGGGTAACAAAGGCAAAAAATTCAGCTACAATAGTTTTTATGTGAAAATCAAGAAAATTTGTTCAAATAGAAAAAATGCTGAAGGTTGTTTAAAGTAATAACAGTACATGAGAATGTAATAATAGAATAAAAGAACTGGGCTGAATTGAATTCCAGAATGATTAGAACATTTTTACTCTTTAAAGGGATTGGTGGCAAATTTTGATATTTTGATGGTAGTTACAATAAAATTAGGTACTATTAATCTAATGTTAAACTTATTGTTCTTTAAGCTTGGACTGTCGCGCATTGTAACTTCAAGCGAACTTCCATTTCAAAGGAGTTGAGTTTTTGCCACAAACTCTGATTTTCTAATCTCTATATCTTAGTAACTCAATGTTGTAGACCTTAGATATTTCAAACTATTAATAATTATAGATAAATTAATCTAAGTTTGAAATATCAAAGGTTTGCACCATCAGGTTGCAAAGATATTGGGATCAGAAGATTTGAGTTTGTGGCAAAAACTCAATTCCTTTGAATCTTTACACGTGTACTATATATCAATCTATCTTCATTTTCTAGCCTCAAACCTCTAGCCTCAAACCTCTAGCCTCAAACCTCTAGCCTCAAACCTCTAGTCTCAAACCTCAAACCTCTAGTCTCAAACCTCTAGCATCAAACCTCTAGCATCAAACCTCTAGCCTCGAACCTCTAGCCTCAAACCTATAGCCTCGAACCTATAGCGTCAAACCTAAAGCCTCGAGTCTCTAGTCTCAAACCTCAAGCCTCTAGCCTCAAACCTCTAGCCTCAAACCTCTAGTCTTAAACCTCTAGCTTTGAACCTATAGCGTCACACCTAAAGCCTCAAACCTCTAGCCTCAAACCTCTAGCCTCAAACCTCTAGCCTCAAACATCTAGCCTCAATCCTCTAGCCTCAAACCTCTAGCCTCAAACCTCTAGTCTTAAACCTCTAGCCTCAAACCTCTAGCCTCAAACCTCTAGCCTCGAACCTCTAGCCTCGAACCTCTAGCCTCAAACCTCTAGCCTCAAACCTCTAGTCTTAAACCTCTAGCCTCAAACCTCTAGCCTCAAACCTCTAGCCTCAAACCTCTAGCCTTAATCCTCTAGCCTCAAACCTCTAGCTTCAAACCTCTAGTCTTAAACCTCTAGCCTCAAACCTCTAACCTCAAACCTCTAACCTCAAGCCTCTAACCTCAAACCTCTAGTTTTGAACCTATAGCGTCACACCTATAGCCTCAAGCCTCTAGCCTCAAACCTCTAGTTTTGAACCTATAGCGTCACACCTAAAGCCTCAAGCCTCTAGCCTCAAACCTCTAGCTTTGAACCTATAGCGTCACACCTAAAGCCTCAAGCCTCTAGCCTCAAACCTCTAGCTTTGAACCTATAGCGTCACACCTAAAGCCTCAAGCCTCTAGCCTCAAACCTCTAGCTTTGAACCTATAGCGTCACACCTAAAGCCTCAAGCCTCTAGCCTCAAACCTCTAGCTTTGAACCTATAGCGTCACACCTAAAGCCTCAAGCCTCTAGCCTCAAACCTCTAGCTTTGAACCTATAGCGTCACACCTAAAGCCTCAAGCCTCTAGCCTCAAACCTCTAGCTTTGAACCTATAGCGTCACACCTAAAGCCTCAAGCCTCTAGCCTCAAACCTCTAGCTTTGAACCTATAGCGTCACACCTAAAGCCTCAAGCCTCTAGCCTCAAACATTGGGCCTCCAACGTGTTACATTTTAACAAATATTGCTTCTAAAAAAATCAAAATCAAAATTAATTATTTTTTAAAATGGTGATATCTCATGTATTCTTGAACAGATAAAGCTTTTTAATGGTACTCTTGAGAATCGGTGATTCCAAGCTTTAAATACAGAGTCCCTTGTAATGACCTCTACAGTTAATTTAGGAAGTATTCTAACTTTCAGTCGGTGTTAAAAAAACCTTATCAAACCTGTCATCAGGCAATACAAGTTCCTATAAAACTCTAGGCAAAGTTCGTTTTTAAAAAATCACGAAAAAATAATATGAGATAATTTTATTGATGGATTTTGTTTTATCATGACTATCTTCTATATTGGATTTATATCGTATAATTATATCTATATTTTATCTACGTATTCATTTATAGTTGTTTCATCTATCTTTCCAAACATCTATAGTATCTGACAATAAACTATATATATCTCACTATCTTACTCATTAACTATTTAACTTTATATTTATCTATCTATCTAGATAACTATCTATATTGTATCTACATATTCATTTATATAGAGTTGTTTCATCTATCTTTCCAAACATCTATAGTATCTGACAATAAACTATATATATATCTCACTATCTTACTCATTAACTATTTAACTTTATATTTATCTATCTATCTAGATAACTATCTATCTATATATCTATCTAGATAACTATCTATATGTCTATTTAGATAACTATCTATATATCTATCTAGATAACTATCTATATTTCTATCTAAATAACTATCTATATGTATATCTAGATAACTATCTAAATGTCTATCTAGATAAGTATCTATATATCTATCTAGATACCTATCTATATATCTATCTAGATAACTATCTATATATCTATCTAGATAACTATCTTTATGTCTATCTAGAGAACTATCTATATATCTATCTAGATAACTATTTAACTATCTATCTATCTATGTAGATATAAGAATGGGCGTGTCTGTAACTGAGAGAAGGCGGAAGTATTCTCCGACCTACCTGCACAACCTAACCCTACCGGACCCGCCTCACACACTGGCAGAGTATGCTATAGATCACTTCAGGTACTTTTTTAATACATTTTCAACAGAAAAAAGATTTTGAAAGATATGTTAAAAAGTTAGAAATCCTTGTATGCAACTGACTTTTCTCAATCTTGGATGTAAAATTAAAGCTAAAGGAGTATGTTGCTCCTTTTTTTGGTCTAGATTTGGAATATTTTGAAACGTCTAAACTTAATTTAAAAGAGAAACCTCCATTGAAAATAACAAAGTTTGGAAATAGGAAAACAAGGTTATCTCTGACAATGTTGGTCAGACAAAGGTTTAAAGGGTGTCCTATTAAACAGAGTCTCTTGAAATTACGCCAGTAGTCCCTTTAATCTGAGCCGTTATGAAGAATAGGTTGTATTTTACAACGCAATGTCATGAAAGAGATGTACCAATCTCATTTTCTTAGATATTTTTACAGAATTTCTGTTCAGAATCCAAGTAAATTTTATTGATTTATTGTTTTATTGAGAGATTTCTAAGATGACACAACTTTTAGGAAATGCAACAATAAATTCGTATTATATTAATATATCTCTTGAGTAATAATGCATAATTCTTGAAAATCAAAACTTTCAAATTACTAATTGTAAAAATTCTTATAATAAAGAAATTAAGGTTCAGTTTAAAATTAGCTGTCTATTATATTTTAATGAACTGGCTTTGAAAACTGAGCTATGATCATGTATTGTAACTTCAATAATATACCTTTAAGGACCTTGTCTATTTAATCTATCTGAACGTTAATAAAGCTGATTATTTAGCTGATTGAAGCATTTAAACTAACTTGTTCCGATAAAACTTATTTCATTGCGCAGTGGGCGGGGCATTGGAAATATGTTTTTAAATGACATAAATAGCTCCCTTGAAATATTGACTGATGATGAATAATGGTTGGTTGAGGTTGAATATAAGAACACTAGCCAACAAACCACAAGAATTAAACCAAGTTTCAAATTTCGAAAATAAATCAATCTTCGTCACTAAATATGCACAAGCTTGGATACATTCCAAACCTAATTTCGTAGAAATATTATAGGCAGCAGAGTTTTTTTCTAGATTTTTGACGAGAACCGTTTAAAGATAGTTTAGTAAAATAAGATGATAATAATAAAAGATAAGAAAGTAGGTAATATATTGCTTATTATTTTTAACTCGAAGTTAAAATGTTCGAAAATCACATTTTTTACCAATTATTAAGATTTAAAATTTTTCAGAGAGAAAAAAATGAATAGAATTTATCTCTGAAAGGAGGTTTACGGCTTTTTCTAAAAATAAAAGAAAATAGTTTGCATTCTTTTCTTTTACATTTATTTCTAACTAAGAATTTTATTTTGCATCCATTGAAAACATATTTATAACATATTTACTTTTTTTCTGTAGAGAAGGTTTAATCTAAATATTGAAAATAATTTAAAAATCTAGATTTCGCTTAAGATATACTCTTATCCTAATAGCGGTGCTTACATCAGGGTTAAAAGTATAATTCGTGAGATTTAAATAATCACAGAATCTGATTTTATAACATTTATACTTTTGTAACCTTTTGTCGCTGACTTCTAATATTTTGAACTGTATTCTACTAGATGATAAGGCATACATTATCAGGTTGCAAAGGTTTAGGTGAAGCGATTAGAAAATAAATTTATGAAGAGAATCAGAGTTACTTCTCTTAATAATAACTTTACAGAAAAATTCGCAACATTTTATAACGAACGCTTAAAGATTAAAATTTGCAAAAAAAATATCGGAGTTGCAAAAATAAATCGCAAGTTGTGTTTTATGTATTTTTTCAAGCTTTTCAGTAAATGAATAAATTAAAATTGTCCAAAAATAATGTTATTTATTTTAGATCCAACCGTTCTTCCCCGAAGTCGTCAACCCATGATATGACCTCGAAGATGAGAGGTCAAGTAAGTCCTGACCTCTGGAGGTATTCACCTTTCCCTATACAGGAACCTCTACTCAAGAGATTACACAATAAGGTAATTAGTTTATAGATCTCTTCATAGATCTTGGTCTTTAACATCTTCTTTTAAACTTTTTTCTGTACAATGAACATTGGCTGTAAAAATGAGGATGTTTTTTAATCTTTTTCTTCTGATTCCTGCCTTTTATGTTAAAGCTTTTATAGTTTTATTGTTGTCTTATTTTTTTTTTCTGATTTATAAAACCTTCTATGGTATACTCTCCCCCCCCCCTCATGAACTCTTTTCTATGAAACTTCTTTTTTATATAAAATTTTACATTTTATTTGCAGTTATTTTCATTTTTCATAAGGGTTCTTTTACTTTCTTACTATTTTTTTCATTACAAATTTTTTTTCTATTCGTATAGACCATCATGTATCTTTCATCTTTATGATAAGGGTCCTTATTCTTATTGTTTTCATAGATTTTTTGTTTCTGAATTGTCTAACCTTCTATTCTCTGTATATGCTCCCCCTCTCTCTCACCTCTCTCTTGCCTCTCTCCCCTCGCTCTTGCCTCCCCCCTCCCCCTATCTCTTGACCTTTTCCCCTAACTCCCACTGCTGAATTAACCTTTTGTTCTTTTATAAATTAATTTATACAGTTAAACCCTAAATAAGCCATACATCGAAGAATTCATCAAATGTCGTATCCTCCACTTTCTGAAAATGAAATGTTGCAGATATTTGGTTTTTTAAAGGATTACATGAAGCTCTTTCAAACTGTTCCCGCATATTCTTGGCTATTTATTTATTTTCGCAAATACTAAAATTTAAGTAAAATTGTCAAGACTACATTTGATAAATTCTTTTGATGTATGGCTCATTTAGGGTTTAACTATATAATAGTGCGTAGATCAAATATATTTTCTTTTCTAAGAAGTTAATTAAGAAATAATTACCTTTCACAAGAAAAATAATAAAAAATATCCTTTGTTTGCTATAATTTATAGAATTTTTAACAATAATAAACTTCGAAAACAGTCATCTGAAGTGCAGCAGCAGCATGTTGCCAATTACTCTCTTTAAATTACATCTGGAATAAAGTGCGATGTAGGTCTAAAATGTACATTGTACAATGTACAGGGTTAAGAAATGTATAAGTGAGTTAGTAATGAAATACCAAAGGCCAAGGGTTGTAACCCGGTCTAGAATATTGATGCATAATTTCCAAAGCTGTCTGGATCNCCAAACCTTCAGGTAGATTGATATTTAAATATGCAGTCTCATCGCATCTGATCCATCTATGCATAATGTTATCAGGCATATCAGAATACTTAAGTATCAAGTACCATTTTAGTATACAATCGATAACAAGATATTTTTTAAGTACGTAAACATGTTTGGGAGAATTGTAAACATGTTTGGAAGAAATTTAATCATGTTTGGGAAGAATTCAAAAATGGTTGAGAGGATTTAACCATGTTTGGTAAGAAATAAAAACATGTTTGTGAGGAATTTAAACAAGTTTGGGAGAAGTGTAAGCATGTTTGGTAGGAATGTAAACATGTTTGGGAGCATTGTAATCATGTTTGGGAAGAATTCAAAAATGGTTGAGAGGATTTAACCATGTTTGGTAAGAAATAAAAACATGTTTGGGAGGAAGTTAAGCAAGATTGGGAGGAATGTAAGCCTATTTGGTGTGAATGTAAACATGTTTGGAAGAAATGTAAATATGGTTGCAAAAAATGAAAAAAAGAAACCAATGTGAATCGTTTAAGGCACTTTTTAAAAGTGAACATCTGTTTAAAATTTGTTTAAGTGTTTACTTTTAAGGAGGAACTGACTGTACAAGCTTGTGTAATCTACCATCATATTCTCATGTACATGGGAGATATACCAGGCCGCCGTACAAGACTTGGAATGGAACTCACAGACGTCATATTTGATGGTCCTCTTAAACACGTAAGTGCTAAGTATATTTTACTTTGTACTGTAAAAATAGACAGTAAATCATACTGCCAATTAAAAAAACAGCTGACTAGTGTTTACATTTACATATTTAGGAAATACTACGGGATGTAGTGTACTGTCAAATAATGAAACAGCTGACTATTGCTTATATATTTAGGAAATACCACGGGATGAAGTGTACTGTCAAATAATGAAACAGCTGACTATTGTTTACATATTTAGGAAATACTACGGGATGAAGTGTACTGTCAAATAATGAAACAGCTGACTGAGAATAGAAACCGGTTATCTGAGGAGAGAGGCTGGGAACTAATGTGGTTGGCTACGGGATTATTTGCTTGCTCTCAGAACCTAATGAAGGATTTAAACCAGTTTCAAAGAACAAGACGACATCCAATAGCACTGGATTCTATTCTAAGATTACAGAAGACGATTAGACATGGACAAAGGAAATATCCTCCTCATCAAGTTGAAGTGGAAGCAATTCAGCATAAAACAACTCAAATATTTCACAAAGTATACTTTCCAGATGATACGGATGAGGTAATTTAAATGTTTAAGTAAATCTCTGATTTTCAGGAAGCTATTGAAAAAGTTTTTTTTTATGAAGATTACACAGGTTATCTTATCTCCCCATCCGGTTTAACCATTAAGAACTATTACAAAATAATATGATTTGGATATAATATCTTTTAATCATAAATTCCTTGACATTCCAAAAAAGATATTACTATATTTTTTCATTACAGGCATACGAGGTTCATTCTTCAATGAGAACTGTAGATCTATGCAATAGAATAGCCCACAGGTAACCCAGACAACATTCAACATATAAGAACAGACAATAGACAACAGACAACAGACAACAAACAACAGACAACAGACAGCAGACAACAGACAACAGACAACCGACAACAGACAACAGACAACAGACAAAAACAATCAACGAAAACAGACAACAACAATCAACGAAAACAGACAACACACAGTAGTCAATAGAAAGCAGACATCCGACTATACAGATTATACATACGTTCTACAAACAACAAATCAGAAAATACTTACAGACCACACGCAGAGTACAGCAAATCATTTTAAGCAAAAGAGATCAAAATTAATTATGATATAAGAATTGTAGAAGATATTTATTTTAGGTTGAAGATAAGATCAGCTGAAGGGTTCAGTTTGTTTGTCAAGATCGGAGAGAAAGTTATCTCTGTTCCCGAGGGAGATTTCTTCTTTGATTTTGTTCGACATCTGATAGATTGGATCAGGAAATCGAAATCTCCTAGAGAAGGTAATTAAATGCACTGATTGTCATTCTAATCTTGAAAAAAGTTATTACGCTTGAGTACACTGCCTCTGTATAGATACTTGCGCCTCTGGTGGTAAAAAGCATTACAAAATGTAAATAATTTGACGTGTACTATAACTACATATGTACTCAAATGCTTTAAAACTCGTTTAAACTTGATGAGATGATTTTTACTCTTCATTTTTTCTACCTAAAGATCTCCAACTAGTTGAAATATTAAAGAAAATTAAGATCCCAGCGTGCCATAGCTATACCATACCTTGATAGATAACATCCTAGATATTCAACATTTTCAATACTTTCGAATTCGGGTATATATATATATATACTATGCACTAACCTGGGATATATATCTACACTTTGCACCAACCTGGAATATATATCTGCACTATGCACCAACCTGGGATATATATCTACACTATGCACCAACCTGGGATATATATCTGCACTATGCACCAACCTGGGATATATCTTCACTATGCACCAACCTGGAATATATATCTGCACTATGCACGAACATGGGATATATTTCTGCACTATGCACCAACCTGGGATATATATCTGCACTATGCACCAACCTGGTATATATATCTGCACTATGCACCAACATGGATATATATCTACACTATGCACCAACCTGGGATATATATCTACACTATGCACCAACCTGGGATATATATCTACACTATGCACCAACCTGGGATATATATCTGCACTGTGCACCAACCTGGGATATATAACAGCACTATGCACCAACCTGGGATATATATCTGCATTATGCACCAACCTGGGATATTTATCTGCACTATGCACCAACCTGGGATATATATCTACACTACGCACCAACCTGGGATATATATCTGCACTGTGCACCAACCTGGATATATTTATCTGTACTATGCACCAACCTGGGATATATATCTGCACTATGCACCAACCTGGATATATTTATCTGTACTATGCACCAACCTGGGATATATATCTGCACTATGCACCAACCTGGATATATTTATCTGTACTATGCACCAACCTGGGATATATATCTGCTATGCACCAACCTGGGATATATATCTGTACTATGCACCAACCTGGGATATATATCTGCACTATGCACCAACCTGGATATATATATCTGCACTATGCACCAACCTGGTTACACACCTCTAACCTTGAGTTTAAAGTTCAGGGTTTAACCGTGTATTTAACTCTTGTGCTAATTCCTCGGCGAGCCCTTCATCTTTCTGCACTCTAACCTTGCTTTGTAATATACGAAGCATTGTTAATATTAAAGAGTTTGCAAGGAGTTAACTCATTTGGCAAATTCATCAAAGTTTTTATGTTAGAAATAAACTTTTTAAGGGACAAATGAATTTTTATTTCAAACTATGCAAAATTTTTAGTTTTATTTTTAAAATTTTTGATGTGCTACATTAGAGCACTTTTTTTATTTCATTCTCTCGTTACACATTTTTATTTATCAGATTGAAAGCAGTCTAGTCTAGTAGAGTGAATTAAACTAACAGATCGTGATATGTTAAGAGTTTAAGGTCTTCATTAAAGTCCTTTGTGGGCAACCTTGAATGTAATCATTGTAATAGCCAGGCATTTAGAGATTACATGGAGGAAAAAACAAGACAATTTATGTGACATATGTGCAGTACTTGCATTTTACTCCTTACTAATTAATCCTATGTTGGTAGATTTAAAAAAATAATTTCTTCGATTAAAAAGTGCCATATTTAATTCACAGATTTTATACATTCTTAATATGAATCTAAAAATAGCTGCGTAAAACTTGTTTTAGTTCCTGTCCAGTTTTCATGATAAATTTATTTCAGTTCCTGCCCTGTTTTCATGCTAAATTAGTTTCACTTCCTGTCCAGTTTTCATGCTAAATTTGTTTCAGTTCCTGTCCAGTTTTCATGCTAAATTTGTTTCAGTTCCTGCCCAGTTTTCATGCCAAGTTTTGTTTCAGTTCCTGCCCTGTTTTCATGCCAAGTTTTGTTTCAGTTCCTGCCCAGTTTTCATACCAAGTTTTCTTCATGAGAAAACTATGGACAAGTATTATCCCTGGGAAAGACCGACAAGCAGACATCATCTTTCATTATCATCAGGTATACGCAATAGCTAATTGATGTAATAGATAGCTTAATACTTTGATAGCTCAATTGCTCAATAATGTAATAGCTCAAATAAGATTTAGTAGGTTGTTTTATATCCTATTTATTCATTGATTCACAGATTCAAAAGCTTAATCATTTACTGTATATAAATCATTTGATAGCTCAATGATTTACTAATTCAATGTTTTGCTTTTTAATTGGCTCAGGCTCACAAGCTCAATGATTAATGCTATTAGCAAGCTCAATTTTTCAGTAGCTGATTAGCCTACTGGCTAATCAGCTAACGAGCAATGAGCGTACTATCTGACTGTAGCTAGTTTTTAATTGGATAAACCTGTTGATAACTCATTAAACCTAATTAACTCTAAAGTACTTGATCATTGTGCATTTCACCTTCTTACAAATCAGCTTGATTAATGACACTTCATAAATTAAGATAATTTTGTCTGTAATATAATTATACAACATTTCGTTTACTTAATCTTTATTTTTCGGAGATATTTTCATACACACTTAATCTAATGTTTGATCTAACATAAGCTCAATGAAGGTTTGTTGATGCTCAAAATTACAAAAAATTGTCTCCACAAATTTTTGATTTAATTAAAATTTAAAAATTCCATGGAAAAATATCAATGAATCCGCGAGCTTTGTTATTATTTTATATTGCACTAAAGAGAAGGTACTTACAAATAGAGCACAATTAAAAGTTAGAATAGAAGATTGACGCGAAGCCCCTAAGAAGCCGATTAATTTTCATGATTTCAATTAACTTTCATGTTGTTTCTACCTAATTTAAAAGTTAAGAAACATAAATAAATACTTGTGCACATATTTGATCAGTAAATTCATTATGTTTGCTCACTAATTGATGTTTAGTTTATCATCAATTTTCAATAAATCAATTCATATTGCCAACCTATAGCTTCATTGATGAATAATAAGAAGGATGAATTAATGAATTAATGAATAAACGATCATATTAACAGGATGATCATCGAATATTAAACCGATCATTTATTCTTTACAAATGCACAATATAAGTGACAGAATTAAAAGGGTATTTGAACGAAAGGGTGGCAGAATGAACGAAAGGGTGATAGGCTGAATGAAAGGGTGGCAGAATAAACGAAAGGGTGATAGAATGAACGAAAGGGTGATAGGATGAATGAAAGGGTGGCAGAATGAACGTAAGGGTGGCAGAATGAACGAAAGGGTGGCAGAATGAACGAAAGGGTGGCAGAATGAACGAAAGGGTGGCAGAATGAATGAAAGGGTGGCAGAATGAATGAAAGGGTGGCAGAATGAACGAAAGGGTGGCAGAATGAATGAAAGGGTGATAGGATGAATGAAAGGATATTTTGGAGGATTAAAGGATAATAGGTTGAAAGAGTAAACGATTGTAAGGATTTAAAAATTTGAGGACAAAGATTAAAGAATTAAAGAATGGGATGACGAAAGGACGAAAGAACGAAATGTCAAAAGGAAAAAAGGACAAAAATACGAAAGGACGAAAAGACGAAAGGAGGAAAGGACGAAAGGAGGAAATGACGAAAGGACGAAAGGGCGAAAGGACGAAAGGAGGAAAGGACGAAAGGAGAAAGGGACGAAAGGACAAAAGGAAGAAAGGATAAAAGAATGATGAGGTAAGCCAATGAAAGGATGTCAAGATGAACTGATGATAGTGTATCAGGTTTAAAAAGTAAAGAACTAGAAAATTAAATCATTGAATAAAGAAGTATAGAGAAAAGTTTAAAGTATAAAAGTGAACGGAAGAAAAGTTTACAAGACTGATTATTTAGGAGTACCCAAAGTTGCTCCGAGGCTACCACCAGTGTAGTAAAGAGGAGGCTGCTGTCCTGGCCTCCCTCATGTACAGGATCAACTACTCCGAGACCAAGCAGGACATCTCCGCTGTTCTCAAGGATATCCTTCCAGTAGATCTGCAGAAGCAGGTTCCAACCCAGGACTGGAAAAGGGAGATTGCTAAAGCGTACAACCAAGATTCAGGAATGTCCTCTGAAGACGCAAAAATTGCGTTTCTCAAGGTAATTTGATTTTTATGTGAAAATTTGATAAAGAAATATCATAATCTTAATTTATCTAGATTTTTTTTGATAAACTTATTATTTTGAACAAAATGAAATTTATCTAGCTTGAAGGCTCTGAAGTAATCTATGATAGTTAGGGTTAACGTTGGCCATAGACTAATTATAAAGCAATTATTGCAAAGAATCTTTTTTAGCATTGTTAAAAACTATTTAAAAGTTTTTGGTGAATAGATATGGGAATGTTAAGACTTAATTAAGAATTGAGTCTTTACTAAAAATCCTAATTTTCTAATACCAATATCTCTACAATGTAAACCTTTGATATTTCTAACTTAGATTATTTGATATAACAGAATTCATAGTTTGAAATATCTAAGGTCTACAAGTTACAACATTGGGTTGTTAAGATGTAGGAATTTTAAAGTCAGAGTTTATGCCAAAGACTCAGTTGAGAAACACAAATATGTATGTAATAAGTTGACTTTGACCATTCATCCCTTTTTAAAAATTTTAAATAATGTATTATCTTAATTCTTCATGTTGTAGGTTATCTATCGTTGGCCAACCTTTGGTTCAGCTTTCTTTGAAGTAAAACAAACCACAGATCCAAACTATCCTGATCTTCTACTCATAGCAATCAATAAACAAGGAGTCAGTCTTATTCATCCACAATCAAAGGTAAAAAAGAATATTGAAAAAATAAAAATATCCTAAAATTAGTGATTTTTAAGCCTTGTATTTAATGCGTAAGACGTTACTTTTGTTGTGACTATTTAGTCAGCACTTTTTGAATGAGTTTTTAACACCATCCTAACCCAACACATATAATTATTTTTTCGGTCATTTCCCAAATCAAAACTTACCAACTAAGTGCAATACATTCACTGAAAACTAACCAGATGAAGAAGGTAACATGTACTACTGGTACTACTTTGTGACCTCTTGATCTTAGCTCCTCGAGATTTTAATTTTTTCAGAAGTATGTAAAAAGTAAATTTATCCTGTTTACAGATTAGAAATTTAAAACATTATTGTTCTTCTTTTCAATAAGAGGAGTTAGGATTGAAAACATAAAATATTTCAAAGAAATTGTGTTTTTGCCACAAACGCAAATTTTCTAATCCTCATATCTTCGCAACCACCTTAGATATTTCAAGCTAGAAATTCCCTTAGATCAATTAATCTAAGTTTGAAATATAAAAGGTTTACAACATCAGGTTGTATAGATATAGGAATAAGAAAAGACTCAATTCCTTTACTTGCAATTTACTTTAGCTTGACGCACACTGTACAGTGAACGAATTTTAAACAATGCTGCAGTATTACGAAATATAAGTTCAAAGAAATATTGAAAGAAAGTTTTCTGGTTTTCTCTTAATTTGAAGCACGCGCACATAAAGTTTAGAACCATAGCGTGCAATATGGTTGCGTGTGATGCAACCCTGTGTGTGAAATTACTGAATAATGTATTAAATATCATGAGAAACCTAGACTATATACATTTACTAGATAGATATATTTTATACATAGATGAAACCTAGACCATATACATTTACTTATAGATAGATATATATTATACATAGATGAAACCTGGACCATATACATTTACTAGAGAGATATATATTATACATAGATGAAACCTAGACCATATACATTTACTAGATAGATATATTATACATAGATGAAACCTAGACCATATACATTTACTAGATAGATATATTATACATAGATGAAACCTAGACCATTTACATTTATACATAGATGAAACCTAGACCATTTACATTTACTAGAGAGATATATACTATACATAGATGAAACCTAGACCATATACATTTACTAGATAGATATATATTATACATAGATGAAACCTGGACCTCATACGGACTATATATATATACAAAAAGTAAAAATAGGTGAAATTAACACTGCATACATATAGAGTAGATATATATAGATTAACGAGTATCCTGAAGATTGCATAGCTTAAAACATGATGTTGATACAATTAAAAATTCAAATTATTTGTTGAAGCCATCTTTTCTTATAGATAAATCCTAAAGACTACATACAAAAAGTAGAAATAGATAAAACTTACACGTTACACCACATACATAATATTTACAGTAATATATAAATAGATATATATACAACTTTCACGTTACATTACATACATAATATTTACAGTAATGTATAAATAGATATATATACACTACATACAATTAAGTAGTAGAAATCGATGAAACTTACACGTTACATTACACGCATAATAATTTATAGTAATATGTCAATAGATATATATGTACACCAATACACTATATACATTAGTAGAAATAAATGAAACTTAGATATACATACATTTTGTAGACATATATAGATGAAACCTTCACTTCTAAAAATAGTTTAGATATACATCTATATATTATTGAATACTGAATAGTTTAGATATACATCTATATATTATTGAATACTGAATAGTTTAGATATACATCTATATATTATTGAATACTGAATAGTTTAGATATACATCTATATATTATTGAATACTGAATAGTTTAGATATACATCTATATATTATTTATAAACTGAATTGAATATGAATGCTAAACATTAATTAAATTTAGATATAAAACCTAGATTCTAATAGCAGATAAATGCTAGATGATATTGTGAAATTTAAAATGTTCAATAAACATTATGAGATGGGGCCGGGAGTGGCTTAATGGGACCTTCCATGCAAAAATGACACTGACCGATTTACAATGGTACCCTTGAAACCTTAATCTGGTCAAAAAAGTGGAAGATACCGTCGTTTTTCTAATACGAAAAGTATTTTTTTCTGATAATTTCTCCATTGCTTCTTATAAACAAGAAATGCGCAAGTCCCTTTCGCATAGAAACCGCAAATGAAAATAAATAAGCACGTGAATATCGAATTCATACTTGATCATACAAAGCTTTTAAGGGTACCGTTGTAAATCGGGTATTGTCATTTTCGCAAGGAGGACCACTTGAAATTACGCTTGTGCAGTCCTTTTCAGCTATAGGGTGTATCCTTTGATGGATATAACAATTTGTAATTCTGTACTGAAAGTGAGTACTGACTCGCTAAAATATCATTACAAAAATAAATTCACCTTTTAATCTTAAATTCAAGAAAATAGCATTTTTTTCCAGAATTTCAGTATTTTCAACTTTTAAAGTTTACACATTAAAATACAATTTTATTATGCATATTTTTCAATGCTAACATAATTATTTTACATATAAAAATATAACTTGGATGTACATTGTACAAATTGTTTCCTATGAGCTGACATATTAATGAGAGAACTAATAAAATAAAGTTGGGATTGGGGTTGTGTGTGTGTGGGGGGGAGGGAGGGGGAGGGAGGGAATGTAATATTTAATCTGCAATTTTCTGCTGAAATTGTTTTCACTGGAATCTTTTTACACGGTCAAAATTTGGCATTTAAATACTGTCTTTAAAGTTTAAAGGTTTAAAGGTCTTAAGGTTTTGAGTTCAGACATATTTTGCATATTCATGTGCTCATGGGTGCAGTGCCCAGTGCAAAGACTAGATTTTCTAGATATTCTGTAAATATGCAAATTTTCATTATTGAATATTCATGTTTTTTTTTTGCAAAATACAAGTCAAGTTTTATATTTTCCAAAGCAGCCAGACCTCAGGGTTATAGTTCACACCAACTACTCTCCTCTGATTGATAACAGAAGCTGGGGCGTAACATTTTTGTTTTTAAATCTAAAGACCAAATAAAAGCTAGGACTTTCTGAATCTATCAATGGCAAGTTGAACCCTTTCTCTTAAACTTGAACCAGTGAAAAACTGCCGGCCAAAATTTGTTCTTTTTACGATTTTTTAAAAATTATTAATATATTTTTTTTTTGTCTTTTTGGGTTTGATAAACAATTGGCGCCTTGAAAAGTTATATTAAATAGATAAGATTATAACTGGAAAAAGGGACGCAGAGCAACCTAAAATCCTAGTTCAATAATTCAATATTTTCTCACAAATATAGAATAGTCTGCAAGTACCACTCTGATAATTTGTAAAATGCGGTGAGCTTAAAATTTGATTTTGTATTTTCTTTCAGGAAATCCTAGTGACCCATCCGTTCTCCCGTATTGCGAGCTGGTCAAGTGGACCTGGATACTTCAACATGAACCTAGGGGAGCCGGGTCGAGGTTCGAGGCTGCTCTGTGAGACGAACCTCGGTCAGAAGATGGATGATCTACTAACCTCGTATATATCTCTCATGCTAACTAATGCTAACAAGAAGCAATTAGGCGGGAAACAAAAGTAAAACCGGTTTTGGAAATACAAAAATCCGTGAAGAAAAGCGCAATTAGTGTTCATGTTAATGTTTATGAAAGTAAATTGTTAAAAATTAGTGAAACGGTGCCAAAACTTGAAGTTTACGAATGTTAGCCAAACATTTCAATATGTCTCTTTAAAAACCCCTTATTGTCATCTGTTTCAAAAATTGTACTTATTTTGTCGAAAACCTAAAAGATGTTTAAAAACAAATATGTATTTTGTTTAGTGAAATTTTCACGGTCGTTCTGACTTGCTTTATTCTTATATTACACACCAAACCTTTACTATTCTCTATTTACATTAAACAAACAAAATAATCAGTATTCTCTGCATATATTAAATTTTACCGTATGTACATAGTACATACATGTACATGTACAAGTACAAGTGATGGTTGCACGAATTGTAAAACATTAATTTGGTATAAAATGTTTAATTTAAAGTTGAAAGTTTTCAAGTACGACCATATTACACTATAGTCCTATATTCTGTATTAAAAAGTATTCCTGTTATAAAATATACAATGTTAATAGAAATATATATTTTTAAACTTAACCTGATACCATTTAAAAATAATATTGTCTATTTATTAGAACAAATGAAAGTTACTTAATAAATTATTCGTTGAAACATTTTTTAACGATATCGTTCTATGCTGAGACTTTAACTATCTTTAAAAATTGGCTTTTCAGAATTAAAAAGAAACTTTATCACTGAAATTAAGGAAATTAAATTCAACCATTTCTATTATATTTGTTGAAACCTGCAGTCTTATGAAGCTAGAGCATTTGAATTTGCAAATTTAAACCACATTTTCAAAGCATGTGAACGTATACGTATTCGATGATGGTGCATTGTGTATTTTGTTAAAACTAAATCGAACAGCCTTGGTAAAACTCACGACAAACAATTCACACAAATCTCAACATCACAGGAAAATATTATACAGTGTATCAGTTGCAATGTTTCCTGCAAGATTAAAGCAAATATTGTTTAAAATGTTCATTTTCCTCTAAATAGTTTGCGAAAGACCTAAGCTTTTGGACATTTGAAAAAAGTCTTTCTAATCGAAACGAATCAGGCATGGAATTATTGTTTATTAAATTTTTCAGAGTCTTAGAGAAGTTTTTGTATTATGCTTTACTTCTGTTATATTAGGTTGGGTTAAAAAGAGGTGTTATGCTCAATCATTATTTTTATTACAGTAGCGAAATACAGATAATTCAATGAAACCTATTCTAAAACTAGATCTGATACTATTTAGGAGGGCTTCTGTTCTACTCTAAACCTAGAAATAAAACCATTGAGGACGATTTCCATTCTACTCTAAACCTAGATCTGATATATCCATTTAGGATGGTTTCCATCCTACTCTAAAACTAGATCTGATATATCCATTTAAGACGGTTTCCATCCTACTCTAAAACTAGATCTGATATATCCATTTAGGACGGTTTCCATCCTAATCTAAAATTAGATCTGATATATCCATTAAGGACGGTTTCCATCCTACTCTAAAACTAGATCTAATATTATTTAGAACGGTTTCCATCCTACTTTAAAACTAGATCTGATAACATTTAGGACGGCTTCCATCCTACTTTAAAACTAGGTCTGATAAAGTCATTTAGGACGGTTACCATCCTACTTTAAAACTAGATCTGATAGTATTTAGGACGATTTCTATTATACTCTAAAACTAGGCCTGATATATTTATTTAGGATGGTTTCCTTTCTGCTCTAAAACTAGTTCTGATAAATTCATTTAGGATAGTTTCCATCCAACTTTAAAACTAAATCTGATTCTCTTTAAGAGTGTTTCCTCTTAACTTGTAAGAAACCTGAGTCTACAACTGTGTATATTATGGCCTGGAAAGACCGATTTAAGGAGACATGAAGAATGACCATGACATGTGGTCCTGCGGGTCCAAACTAGACCACACACGTTGTACACAAACAGACCTTTATACAGACAGAACTTTTATTTTTGCATATTTTGGGCATATGGCTGCAAACATTAAATATCTAAACTTTTACATTTATCAAACTTTGAATTTTTAATTGTTTGTGTACATAAAATGATTTTATTTTACGAAAGTCATTGTTTAATAGATTTTAAACTTAAAGGAAAAGTAGGCATTAATTTTAGTGGTCTTCCATTGGCTGATTTTTATACCCTTTAAGCCTTAGTCTGAGCAAAGTTAGGTTAGGTCAACTTGCGGTTTTCTATGAATGTCCAAATTTGTGCAATCGGAGAAAAAGAATGAAATGGTCAGAATTTAACGCTTTTCCGGAAAAATTCCGATATCTTCCATATGGGTGATCGGATATAGGTTTAAAGGGGATCGTTGGGAACGTGACAAGCCTCTCTTTAAATGAAAGTTGATTTAACAATTAAAATTCTGTGGATATTTTATGGATTACCAATATTTTCTCATGGTTAGTTATTTTCCAATTGATATTAGAAAACCAACCCTGACACCATACGGTAGAAAAACTTTTGTTTTATTTGATTGTTTCGATGGAGCAACAAAAATTACTTGCAAAAATATTTTAAATATTTGAATCCGATCCGACATTTTGATATCTTATTAATTTATCCGTAAAAAATGACGCAATCAATGTATGATAGATAGCATTACTTTGAGCAAGAGATGCTTTTAACAATTACGAAATTTTTAAGAGTGGTAATTTTGGTTCGTAACCTGGAAAGTGCGTAGTGCCCTAAATAATAAGAAATTAAGTGAAGAAATAAAAATTAACTCTTGTTTAACCTCAAGTCGCAGTCTGTGCAGTGCAAAGAAATTCAGTCTTTGCCGCAAAATTCAATTTTCTATAATCCCTTTATCTTTCCAACCTGATCATGTGAACCTTGGATATTTCAAAATTATATGATTAAATCTTACAGAATTCAAAGTTTGAAATACAGGGATTAGAAAATCAGAGTTTGTGGCAAAGACTAAAATCATTTTGTTGAAAGTTTGATCTTGAAACTTATATTTCATGTTCGGAATATGACGGAAATTTTACAGTTTTAATCAGGGGAGGGGGGGAGGGGGGACAATGTCAATCCTTTACAGGATGTAATTGTAGTAACCTTGAGAGAAGTAAGGCGGTGCATGACTGAAATCTTTTTTTTTGCATGACATGCTATACTTATTTCGCTGTACCCTCCCTAATGGTAAAATTTTTCAAATTCTTTAAAAAATTTTAGAACATTTTTTGTGAGATTTAACAAAAAATTAAAATATAAATTAAATTTTTGTGAGTATTTTCACAAATTTCTAGTCTTTCTATAACTCTAAATGCTTTAAAATCGTTTGCAGAACCCCAGATTTTGTCTGGTCTGAGTCACTATAATTCAATGAGAGACCATCTTGAATCTTAATGAAATTATAGGCGAAATTTCAAGTGACCCTCTCTATGAAGAAAAACATCTTCAACCATGATCAACTTTTCCGACAAGAAACTTTATTTATATATTATACTTTATTCTTGTTTTTGTCTTATCATATGACATTGCTGACAGTGACAATTACAGGGCAATTGCCATCGGCAGCTTGATTCTAAAATGGTTTGACTGGTTGATATTAATTCTAAACTCTGATAAGCTGACCACAGATGAACTTCAGTTTGGTTTTCAGAAGCTAGCCAGTGATTAATTCTAATAATTTCTCTATTGTTTTCCAGCAGTAGAAATGCGCAAGTCACATTTGTAGAGAAACCACAGATGAAAATAATCATTTTCCAAATTATACACATGGATAAATAATTCTAACTTTATCATACAAATCTTTATTGGGAATCTTTTTAAATTTTATCAATGAAAATTACGTTTACGGACCCTGATTCAAGGTGGAAGGATGTTTATAAGATCTTCGCCACATGTTCAGATTCACACATGGTGCTGTATAACGTTAGTTAAATTAATACAATATTGGTTTCATTATGAGTGATTATATACAGTTAAATCTTGGGCATCTTGCAGGGATAAATATTTTTCTAGAAATTCTTAATCCAACAATCATATGTCTACAAAGTGAACAATAATGTTGATGTGAGAGGATAAAAATGTTCAGCAGACCAGTTTAGAGAAAACGAATTATTTCCTCAGCATCTAGAGAAGTAGGAGCTCTCAGCAACCCATCTGTTGTCATGATGTAGCTGTATATCAGGATAGGATAGGAGATACAGCAGATTTCTCTCATGTATACTATATACTCTAGTTCTAGCTGTATATCAGGGTAGGCTAGGAGATATAGCAGATTTCTCTCTGTATACTGTATACTCTAGTTCTAGCTGTATATCAGAGTAGGATAGGAGATATAGCAGATTTCTCTCTGTATACTGTATACTCTAGTTCTAGCTGTATATCAGAGTAGGATAGGAGATACAGGAGATTTCTCTCTGTATACTGTATACTCTAGTTCTAGCTGTATATCAGGGTATTGGAGAAGATATAGCAGATTTCTCTCTGTATACTGTATACTCTAGTTCTAGCTGTATATCAGGGTATTGGAGAAGATATAGCAGATTTCTCTCTGTATACTGTATACTCCAGTTCTAGCTGTATATCAGAGTAGGATAGGAGATACAGCAGATTTCTCTCTGTATACTGTTTACTCTAGTTCTAGGTGTATATCAGGGTAGGCTGGGAGATACAGGAGATTTCTCTCTATATACTGTATACTCTAGTTCTAGCTGTATATCAGGGTAGGCTAGGAGATACAGGAGATTTCTTTCTGTATATACTGTATACTCTAGTTCTAGCTGTATTTCAGGGTATTGGAGAAGATATAGCAGATTTCTCTCTGTATACTGTATACTCCAGTTCTAGCTGTATATCAGGGTAGGATAGGAGATACAGCAGATTTCTCTCTGTATACTATATACTCTAGTTCTAGCTGTATATCAGGGTAGGCTAGGAGATACAGGAGATTTCTCTCTATATACTGTATACTCTAGTTCTAGTCGTATATCAGGGTAGGCTAAGAGATACAGATTTCTCTCTGTATACTGTATATTTCAGTTCTAGCTGTATATCAGGGTAGGATAGGAGATACAGCAGATTTCTCTCTGTATACTGTATACTCTAGTTCTAGCTGTATATCAGGTATTGGAGGAGATATAGCAGATTTCTCTCTGTATACTGTATACTCTAGTTCTAGCTGTTTATCAGGATAGGATAGGAGATATAGCATATTTCTCTCTGTATACTGTATACTCTAGTTCTAGGTGTATATCAGGGAAGGCTAGGAGATATAGCAGATTTCTCTCTGTATACTGTATACTCTAGTTCTAGCTGTATATCAGAGTATTGGAGAAGATATAGCAGATTTCTCTCTGTATATTGTATACTCTAGTTCTAGCTGTATATCAGGGTATTGGAGAAGATATAGCAGATTTCTCTCTGTATACTGTATACTCTAGTTCTAGGTGTATATCAGGGTAGGATAGGAGATATAGCAGATTTCTCTCTGTATACTGTATACTCTAGTTCTAGGTGTATATCAGGGTAGGATAGGAGTATAGCAGATTTCTCTCTGTATAATATATAATTAATAATTTATATCCAAAATATGTTTATTTTATTCTAACACATGAAATATAAACAATAAAATTAATTATTCACATATTTTATTTTTAACATAAATATCATAGATGTCGTTCAACCAATCACAGGCGACAAGTCCTAACAATTGGATTAAATCCAGCATGAAAAACATTTTATACATAGAAGAAAATTAACATTTTCAATCCGTCTTCTTAATCAATTTATGCAGTTATCAAGTTTATCAACTGTTAATAGTAACAAAAATGATACGAATAAAATAATAAATAAAAAAAAAATGATTATTAGATGCATCCAAAAATTATCTTTTTTTGTGAGGTTTATTTCTTTGTAACAATGAATGATAAATAATTGTACAAAGGAATTGAGTCTTTGGAACAAAATCCAATATTTAAACCTCAATATCTTTAGATCTCGATGTTGTAAACCTTTGATATTTCAAACTCAGATTATTTGATCTAGCAGAATTCATAGTTTGAAATATCTAAGGTCTGCAACATTTGGTTCCAAAGATATAGTGATTAGAAAATCAGAGTTTGTGGCAAAGACTCAATTCCTTTGTAAGATTTATACCAAACGGATGAAAATGAATTGTGTGCGTAAGTGTAAAACATTAATTTTGTGAACAAATTTTGTGACACTGGAATCATCATATTCAACTTGAAACCATCCTTAACTTTCCTGGCTAACTACCTTTTGTTTAGCACCTAATCCTTCAATTTAACATCCCCCAACCCCCTTGTCACCCTCCCCCCTTCCTTACCCCTCCCTCCCCTCCCCCTGGTTGTAAGAATGTGAAAATCTGGCATTATATCTTGTCACTCACTCACTTTCACTGCATAAATACACGAGCACTGCAGTATACAGAACACACTAGCTAATTACAACACAACAACATGTGTACATGTACAAATATACAAATTCAACATGTACATATTTTCAAACAAACACAACTTAAGACATGCGTAACAAATATTATATTGAAATTAAGTTAGTTTCCATAATTGTAAATTTTTTCAAAAATCTACTTATGTATGTGTGCTTTAAACACAGCTCATATTTACATTCTAAAATGTATAAATGGTAAAAAATCAAGCTTTTGATTGGTAATATTTACGTTAGTCCCTTGGGAGGCATTATTTCTTTCCAGTACTGTACAGTAGGTATAAAACAGTACAGTTCTTTACAGTTATTATCAGTACATTGCAGACCGGTTGCAGTGCATACCTTTAAAAGTGCAGAACTATACCGTACATAAAGTCCTATTGAGTACTGAATAGTAAATAAAAGTACAGTGCAGTACCGTATTGTACATAGCAGTAAAAGTCCTATTGATTACTGAATAGTAAATAAAAGTACAGTGCAGTACCGTATTGTACATAGCAGTACAGTTCAGTACTGTATAATAAAAAACAATACAGTTCAGCACTGAATAGTACAAAACAATTCAGTGCAGAACTGTACAGTTCATAACAATTCAGAGCAGTAGCGTAAGGCCCTTCATATAAAATTCAGTACAACTCAGCACGGATGCAAAAAGTATCAACAGGGTCATGCAAAAACGCTGCTTTAGTTACTTCAAATTTAGCCAGATGCAGCCTTAAGTCAGACCGCGTCAATCTAGTTGCACCAGCTGGACCTGCCTACTGTAGTTGGTGTACCGGGCGGGGCCGTACGAACTAGGACTTATTCAAATGTACATAAGTTGAGTGTGATCTCTACTTGACTCTGATGCTCTTCTGCTTGTTCATGTTAGTGAGCATGAGGCTGATGTACGAGGTGAGGAGGTCGTCCATTTTATACCCGAGACTGGTCTCGCAGAGCAGTTTACTTCCTCGAACCAAGTTACCAATTGTCATGTGGAAATATGTGTTCCCACTTGACCAGTTGGAGATACGGGTAAACGGATGTGTGACCAGAACATCCTAGACAAAGCAATATTCAAATAATATAAAATTAAACATTAAGGTGGAAAAGTTAATTTCTGAAGATTTTTTCGTTAAAGGGACTGTGGACTTCATTTAAAGGGACTTTCCATAAAAAGGGTGATATGTCCGATCTACACTGGTACCCTTTAAACCTATAGCTGAGTAACTATACCGAAGACATAGTTGTTTTTCAATCTATACACGTGCTGAATTCTGACAATTTCTTTCATTGCCTCTGTGTCTCTTTCAGAGAGAAACCACAATTGAAACTAATAAATTTTCCGAAAGAAAAAGAAGGATATCTTGTTCACCTTTGATCAGACAAAGGTTAAAAGAGTACCATTGTCAATCGCACATGTCACTTTAATATTAGAGTCACTCCAGTCCCAACAAGAAATAAAGGTAAAATGCTATTTGTATTTTTTACCTTTGATTGTGGATGAATAAGACTGACTCCTTGTTTATTGATTGCTATGAGCAGAAGATCAGGATAGTTTGGATCTGTGGTTTGTTTTACTTCAAAGAAAGCTGAACCAAAGGTTGGCCAACGGTAGATAACCTACAACATGGAAAATTAAGATAATACATTATTTAAAATTTTTAAAAAGGGATGAATGATCAAAGTCAACTTATTACATACATATTTGTGTTCCTCAAAGGAACTGAGTCTTTGGCATAAACTGTGACTTTAAAATCACTATATCTTTACAACCTAATGTTGTAGAACTTAGATATTTCAAACTATGAATTCTGTTATATCAAATAATCTAAGTTAGACATATCAAAGGTTCACGTCATCTGGTTGTAGAGATATTGAATGATCAAAATCAACTTATTTTGTTTAGAAAACCTATGAAGAACTATGATAAGGGAATTGTTTTAAACAATGTATTATACTAGCCTTAGAGGGCGCTTCGCGCCCATCTTCTAAATTAATTGTGAAAATGTTCTCTTTGTGTACATCGTAAAACAAAACAAAAATAATTCGCGGATTTTCACAAAAAATTTCGTGGATTTTCAAAATTTAAAAAAATTTAATGAAGATCGAATTTTGATGGAGACAAATATTTGAAATTTTGATCATTCATAAACCTTCCCTGGGGTCCCTAGATGTCCCACAAAAAATTTGGGCCCGATCGGTTCAGCCGTTTTGACTTTTATTGGATACAAACAGACAGACAGACACAAAGACAGAAAAACAGACAGACAAGCCAAATTTATATATAGATAGCTCCTTTCCCATAGGTATTAAATAAAATAGGAAAGAAATTGCCTTTCCCATAGGTATTAAATAAAATAGGAAAGAAATTGCCTTTCCCGTAGGTATTAAATAAAATAGGAAAGAAATTTCCTTTCCCATAGGTATTAAATAAAATAGGAAAGAAATTGCCTTTCCCATAGGTATTATATATAATAGGAAAGAAATTGCCTTTCCCATAAGTATTCAATAAAATAGGAAAGAAATTGCCTTTCCCATAGGTATTAAATACAATAGGAAGAAAATTGATCAAAAACGGGAAGTTTTTAGGTAATGTTTTAGTATGTTTTGAATTAATTATTTTATCAGAAAGAATGTAAATTAAAATTACCTTCAAAAACGCAATTTTTGCGTCTTCGGGTGACATTCCTGAATCCTGGTTGTACGCTTTTACAATCTCTCTTTTCCAGTCCTGGGTTGACATGCTCTTGAGAATATCTATAGGAAGCAGCTCTCGGAGCATATGGGGCAGAGCAGACAGCTCCTGTTTACTCTCTCCAAACTTTACTCTGTAGATGAGAGCAGCTAGCAGGGATGCTTCCTCTTTAGTGCACTGATGATACCCGCGGAGCAGTTTAGGAAGCTCCTAAAGTTTCAAAGTTAAGAATTTACGGAAACGCATATAAAGGCACTTTTTGTCTAAGATCAAATCTGACCCTAGTAACCCTTCAATATCATTATATAAAGTTAAAAGATAAATGTTTACATGGAGTTTCTATGAAATGCTGAAAAAATATTCATGAGGAGTAACAAAACAAAAAGAACGATATTTTGAAATTATTTATGAATGTAATATATAGTGGATTTCAGTGCACACTTCACACAATAATTTTAGCTTTTAAATGTTGCTTTAAATGTGAACATTTTTCTTGGTTTTAAACACTCATACTTTCTTTTTGTGCAAATTCTCTCAGTTTTATTTAATTTGATTTTTTGTTGAAACTACCCTATTTTTCCTTGACATTTGATATCATTGAGATAATTTGAAATTAAACAAAAAAAGGCCTTTAGTTTGGCTGTTTTAACCATTCCTAGGATAAGAAAACATAAAAATAAAACAGAATAAAGACCAACCTGATGGAAATGGAAAATCGTGTCCGCATTTCTATCCTTGCCGGGTATAGTGTTCGTCCACAGCTTCTTCATGAAGAACACCTGGTAGGTGAACTGGGGACTTGTTCCTAGATACATAGAAGTATGGTTGATTAGTATGGTTGGTTAGTATGGTTGATTAGTATGGTTGGTTAGTATGGTTGGTTAGTATGGTTGATTAGTATGGTTGGTTAGTATGGTTGGTTAGTATGGTTGATTAGTATGGTTGGTTAGTATGGTTGATTAGTATGGTTGGTTAGTATGGTTGATTAGTATGGTTGGTTTAGATAATATGAAAACTAGGATACATAAACCATATGGAAGCCTGATTTCATAATATTCATAAAACCACAAATATTTAGAGCTCTCATCCCCCCCCCGTTCCTATTCTCCATTCATCCAACCCAAACCCATCCCCCTCCCCCACCCCACCTTTATATACCTATCCACCTTAGCTTGAAGGAGTAATTAGCAAAGCTGGAAGAGTTTCTATACAAACTTTAATATCTCTATTCAAAACCTTCTATAGTCACAATATAAGCACAAAAACTATCTAACACTATTTCTGTACTATAAAGAGCATTTGTCATTATGGAAATAGCCCCTCCTTGTCCCTATTACACATTATAGAACTAGAAATAGTATCTACTCCGTGTCCCCATGCCATAGTGCGAGGAACAGTATCTATACTCCGTGTCCCCTTTATAGTACTAGAAAAAGTATCTACTCCGAGTCAGATTATAGTACTAGGAGTTTATCTACTCCCTGTCTCCATTATAGTACTAGGAATTTATCTACTCCCTGTCCCCATTATAGTACTAGAAATAGTAGCTACTCCATGATACTATTACTAGTATACTATAAATAGTTACTACTACGTGTAGACATCATACTAAGAATAGTAGCCACTCCGAGTACCATTAAAGTACTAGAATATCAACTCCATATCCTATAATAAACTAGTGAAAATAACTCACCATCTCTGGTCGGACGAGCCTTCTTGATCCAGTCTGTGAGATGTCGAACGAAGTCGAAGAAGAAATCTCCCTCCGGGACAGAGATTACCTTGTCTGCGATCTTCACGAACAAACTAAATCCTTCAGCAGATCGAAGGTTCAATCTTTGTGCAATGTTCGAGCAGAAATCCTTCGCGCGAGTAGAGGAGTCAACCTCGAAGGCCTAGGAAATATGGTTAAGATTAATAATATTGTTATAAAGATTTAAAATTCATGTAAATGTATCTATTATCCTATTATCCATATTTTATGGTGGATTAATAAATTGGTCAATATATCATTTTTGTGTTTATATCATATGCGACATTTAACAGATAATAATAAATCCAATTAGATAGGTGACGCCAATCATGATTTGACCAATTAAACATTTTTTTTTGTCCGCGACTGTATCTTAAATGAAAAAGTGTAAAAACCCATCCAAGGTTAATCGGTGAATTTTAGACCAGAACGCGATTTATTCGATTATAGGAGATTTATTCGATTAAGCGATTTATTCGATTAGGAGATTTATTTGATTAGGAGATTTATTCGAAAAGGAGATTTATTCGATTAGGAGATTTATTCGATTAGGAGATTTATTCGATTGAGAGATTTATTCGATTGAGAGATTTATTCGATTAGGAGATTTATTCGATTTAGAGATTTATTCGATTAGGAGAAACCGAACGCATATCGCATCTCGTCCAGCGTTGCCATGTTTTATTTGTTTGTGTAATAAGTTTTAATATGAATGATCTGAAGTATGGTGTGCCTACTGTGCATAAGATAAAATGATGGTATTTAGATATCCAGGTTTTAGTAAACAAATGTTAAGATTGAAAGGATAGGTTTGGATAGAATATAGATAGGACAGTGCAAGAAATCTTCTAAACTTGGTAGGGTCTTGTATGAATTCAAACGTCTATATATGTGTCCTTGACATCTATAAACAGGATCAATTTAAAAAAAGGACGCAATTATTCTGACGAGCTATATAGTCTAGAACTAATGAAAATACACAAGTAACGATAGGACGCACATTAGGGACGCTCTGTGGAGAACGAACTATTTCGGACGGTAACAGGACGGAGAGATGATTCCTAGTGTTAATATTTCTTCGATCGAATAGGATAGAGATGATTCTTAAGAGTCAATATTTCTTGGGTTGGATTAGGATAGAGAGATGATTCTAAAAGTCAATATTTTTAGGGTTGGAATAGGATAGAGAGATGATTCCTAACGTAGATATTTCTTGGATCGAGACAGGATAGAGAGGAGAGGATGTGATGGTAAGATAAGTTGAAACCCGTCTTTAACATCTGCTAGATTTATATACGATTGCATATTCAACCAATACATGAATAGATGGATGGATAGATAGATACACCGTGGTTAGATAGGTACAAGTTGAAGGATGGATAGATAGATAGACACAAGTTGATAGATGAAGAGAGAGATGGAAAGATAGATAGACATATTTCAGCAATATTTAGAAAATGTGAGGAATGGCAAATCACGACTTGATGATACGCACATGAGTCTAGGGAGTCTAGGTGGGGGATGCGATGNTAGGAGGAAGGAGTCTAGGGGGAGGGATGTGGTTTATGCAGGAAGGGTGGTTGTGCAAAGGTTATTTAAGGGAATGGGATTGTTGTATCATTAGATCTACAATACAGATTGAAGATATCTTTCATAATCTTTCAATACCTTTTAAAAGCTCTCACCCCACCCTTGATTCTAAAGAGGAAATATAAGCCCTTTCTTATGGCGTGATATGTTGAAAAATAAAGTTCAGGTTTTAGATTCGGTTCAAGCTTATTACATAGAAGGATTGAATGATGAACTAAGAAGTAAATCTATGTAAATGAAAAATCAAGTCATATAATTAGATTTTTTACGTTCTTTTTTATTGAGTAGAAAAAAATGAAAATTACGGATAAATTAGCCAGAATTTAACAATTCCCAAATTTAGAAAAAAATCCATTAATTTGGATTTTTTAAGACTCAAGATAATGCAATTTCAAGTCAATTGTTCAGTATTGTACAAAGCAATTTAATTCATAACAGAATATTCTCAAAGAGTTAAAATATAAAATAAAGATAAGGAATTGTAAATGTTCTGTGGATTAGTTTATAAAAATTTTTTTAATTACCTCATCCGTATCATCTGGAAAGTATACTTTGTGAAATATTTGAGTTGTTTTATGCTGAATTGCTTCCACTTCAACTTGATGAGGAGGATATTTCCTTTGTCCATGTCTAATCGTCTTCTGTAATCTTAGAATAGAATCCAGTGCTATTGGATGTCGTCTTGTTCTTTGAAACTGGTTTAAATCCTTCATTAGGTTCTGAGAGCAAGCAAATAATCCCGTAGCCAACCACATTAGTTCCCAGCCTCTCTCCTCAGATAACCGGTTTCTATTCTCAGTCAGCTGTTTCATTATTTGACAGTACACTTCATCCCGTAGTATTTCCTAAATATGTAAACAATAGTCAGCTGTTTCATTATTTGACAGTACACTTCATCCCGTAGTATTTCCTAAATATGTAAATAATAGTCAGCTGTTTCATTATTTGACAGTACACTTCATCCCATAGTGTTTCCTAAATATGTAAACAATAGTTAGCTGTTTCATTATTTGACAGTACACTTCATTCTGCAGTATTTCCTATAATTATTTGTATAAACAATAGTCAACTGTTCCATGATTTGTTTTTAAACAATAATAATATTTTTTACTAATAAATGTTAAAATTGCAAATATTTGCCAATTATCTTTAACTTATTGCAAAATTTGACAAAATATATATTTCCTTGATTCAGCTCATGTCATGTCAATTAAGATTATTTGATCTCCAGTTTTAAGGTCTATTTGTATTTCCAGCTAAAGTTTATGTTTATTCTTGGTGTGTACTGGAAACCAGGAACCTGTAATGTAAACAAAGATTGTTTGTTTTAAGCCCTAGTATCCTGACTCATAACAATGGAATTTTTAACCTTATGGAATGTGGGTGGAAAAGATTTTATCAGAAGAATAATAAATTTAAGAATCATTCTCCCGGGGTTATGGTGACTATAGGATGGAAGGAGGGGGGGGGGGGATTNACTATACTTTTTAAGATTCTAAAGTAAAAATATATTTCTGTTGTTGAATTTACCAAAAATTAAGTATTAACCTGAAGTAAATTGTTATATTTTATTGAAAAAAAGTTTTACATTTCATTTGTCCCAAATTCAAACTTTCTAATCCCTTGATCTTTGCAACTTAATAAAGCTATTACAAACTAAGTTTTTTTCCCCTGTGTATAGGTAGTGATAAGCAATACATTTGTTAGTTTTTGCAAAACTTTAAGGTTTTTTGCACTTTAAAAAGACATCAAAAAATCCGTGAAGGTTTCAGCATTTCAAAACTGTAAAGTTTGCTTTATTTCAGTTAAGCAAAATTCGTATTCCTAAAGAATGTAACTTTGCAACCCAATGTAATAGACCTTTTATATTTCAAACTATGAATTTTGTTGGATCAAATAATCTTAATTTGAAAAAAGGTTTACAAGATATTGGGATTAGAATATTTTCTTCTGTGGAAAAGACCTAATTCCTTTGGAAAATTTAACTGGAAATATAAAAAAGAAACCTTCCAAAAATCCAAATGAACCATGATATTTCTAGCATATATGCACATTGCACGCAGGATTTTCATCATTTCATGAAATGTTAATTTTCTCAACCCATTTCTTAATTTTGCAGAATTTATGATTTTCAAGTTGTACTTACATGTTTGAGGGGACCTTCAAATATTTGATCAGTCAATTCATTCCCAGTTCTGGTTCTCCTAGAACAATATAAAACTTTAAAATTCGGAGATGGTGATGGACCAAACGTCTGTAGAGTATAAAAAGTAGATGTTAGTTCCAAATTTATTAAAAATATATTTCGGTCTGGGTTGACCCTCGTCAGTTCTAAACTTTATAATAACCATCAAAATTGATAAAAAAAATATAAAAAAATGTTTGTTAAGAATCACAAGAAAATAAAGAAACAAAAAAGATTATTCAAAATAAAAATTTGGGCTGCCAAATGGACATAAGGGAAACGAACTCAGATTATCAAATGGAAAAAAGATAATTTGCAAATATTCACTTTAAAAAAATGTTTTAAGACAATTATTATTCCTTGAGATTGTTTCTGTCACAAAGGTTAAAAAAAATGGAAAAAAGATAATTTGCAAATATTCACTTTTAAAAAAAATGTTTTAAGACAATTATTATTCCTTGAGATTGTTTCTGTCACAAAGGTTAAAAACAAACTTTTTAGACGTACGTGTTTAAAGTGATGGTGGGGGGTCGAACTAATTAACGAACTTTTGCGTAAGTCGGGGGGGGGGGGGGGGGGGGGGACGGCTTGTTTAAGGAGGGGTATTTAAACCTTTTAAAGAATTGAACATAAAAAACTCTTTTTTTAAAAAGATACTGAATGACACAAACTAAGCTGTTTACAGGGTAATTGATGAAAGTCTGTCTCACCATTTTCTTTTTCCCTCATGAGGATTTTACTTTTCCTTCATGAGGATTTTACTTTTCCTTCATGTGGATTTTATTTTTTTCTTCATGAGGATTTTACTTTTCCTTCATGAGGATTTTACTTTTCCTTCATGAGGATTTTACTTTTCCTTCATGAGGAGTTTACTTTTTCCCTCATGAGGATTTTACTTTTTCCCTCATGAGGATTTTACTTTTCCTTCATGAGGAGTTTACTTTTTCCCTAATGAAAATTTTATTTTTTCCCTCATGAGGATTTTACTTTTTCCCTCATGAGGATTTAACTTTGTTCTCATATTTATATTGTCTTCAATCTTTAAACTTCATGTTATAAATATTTGATTTGATTATTTTTTGATTATATTTTTAATCTAAAGAAACAAAACAAATTATTTGCTGATTACTAGTTACAGAAGTTTAAGTTTATCCTTTACTTTAAAAGTTTATATTTTTCTTTAAACTTTTACAAAACAATGAAAAAAGGACTGTACAGTGTAAAATTGATGAATTATTATTGAATCTATCCCATAAAACATATTTGATCCCCTTAAAATCTTAAAATGAAAAAATCTTAACATCGGGGAGGGGTGGGGGGGGGTTGGGGTTAAAAATTTATATTATTATTTACCTGGAGGGTAAATCTCCCATATACTTGAGGATTGCATGGTAACAGAGACAAGCTTCCTGGGACAATTCATCCTAAAACATATCTATATTTCATTGGAATTCATGGATTAGAGCCTTAGAGGTCAGATTTCATTCATTGGTTGGACTCATTGGAGGTCCGACTGCATTCATTAATTGGAGGTCAGATGTCCTTCATGGAATAGAGGTCAGATGTAATTCATCGATTAGAGGTCAGATGTCATTCATGGATTAGAAGTCAAATGTCATCCGTGGGTTAGAGGTCAGATGCTATCTTTGGATAAGAAGTCAGATGTTATTCATGGATTAGAGGTCATGTGTTATCCATGGATTGAGGTCAGATGTTATCCATGAATTATAAGTCAGATGTTATCCATGAATAATAATAATAATAATAATAATAATAATAATAATAATAATAATATTGTTATGCTGCACCTAGTAATCCCTGATAAACTGAAAATTTTCAAAACCTTTTATGATATTCATCATATTGTAAACGTTTTTAATATTAATTAGGTGGGGATAATACCCAAAACAGCGAAAGCTATCTCCTCCTAATTGCTATAATACATACATAGAGTAAACAATATTATGTGAATATTTATCAATAAACTATATCTTATCTTATCTCTTACCTAAAGTATGAGGCTGTTCCCCAGATTCTACCCCTGGTGTTTGCCCAGTGAACACTCTCTTATTCTGTTCACTAATATCCATTGAGAACAAAGCCTAGAGAAATATTAATTAAACTAGCCTTAGAGGGCGCTTCGCGCCCATCTTCTAAATTAATTGTGAACACATTCTTTTAGTGTACATCGTAAAACAAAACAAAAATAATTCGCGGATTTTCACAAAAATTTCGTGGATTTTCAAAATTTTAACAAATTTAATGGAGATCGAATTTTGATGGAGACAAATATTTGAAATTTTGATCATTCATAAACCTTCCCTGGGGTCCCTAGATGTCCCACAAAAAATTTGGGCCCGATCGGTTCAGCCGTTTTGACGTTTATTGGATACAAACAGACAGACAGACAAGCCAAATTTATATATAGATTAACAAAAATATTTCCAATTTCATCATTAAAAAAAAAATCCTATGAGTCTGGACTCTGGAGTTTAGATTTTGACGGGAGTTAATATAATTCACATAAGAAAGTTGAACTAGTTCTCTAATCTCTGATTTTTCTAAGAAATGAGAATGAGAAAATGTGTTCAACTGATTTGATTCAAGTTGAACTAGTTCTCTAATCTCTGGTTTTTCGAAGAAATGAGAATGAGAAAATGTGTTCAACTGATTTGATTCAAGTTGAACTTAGCACGGGCAGTACATTTGAATTTCCGAGCCGGGTCAACCTTTCCGGTCCCAGTTTGTACTGTTCTTAGCTCAATGGTCAGGACTAGCCGGTGTAACAAGTTTGACGTGAAAAGAGTTTATGCTTCATATTGGTTGAATTTACTATTACTAAAGGGGCAAAGGTGCGTGTAAGATTTAAAACCAGAATAACTCATTCAAACGCAGATTAGTTTAAAAGTCTGATTTAGTTTGAACTTTTTTTCTTGTCTATTAGTAATAATACAATCGTTTACCTAACTAAAGGTATATTTAAATCTTTTACAATGCGAGCTATAGAATATGGAAATAGTAACAGCTGAGAGCGGACAGCTGACAGATAGATAAAGCAAATGACAGGTTTGAAACTTTGATTTGGTTCCAGTGGTTAGATAATCCTACAGTATATGATGAAACAGATTCAAACCTCGAATCAGAGACAAAAGATACCACTGAAATCTATAGTTGTCGAATCTAGCATAGTCATACCAAGAAGAAAATTCGTCTTTCATAATGACCCCACAAATTACCGACCCCACAAAATAACTAACAGTCTGTTCTTCCACTGTAAAAATTTAAAAAAAAATCTTGAATTCGTTTTAATAACCAGAAAAGACATCGGATAAGAATTCCAAAATTATTGTTAAAAAGTTCTGGATGGACAGTTAGAAACTTGGCTTTTAAGCCTAGAGCACTATACGTAGTTATATAGTCTATTATGTCTCTGGCCAACATAGATAGATAGATAGATAATTAGTCGAATAGATGGTTAAATAGATAGATAGATAGACAGTTGACATAGATGTAGGAAGCATGCAGTAGAGAAATTTATTTACTCAGAACCGTGACCATCTGATGATTCAAAGTATTATGTCGGTAAAATAGCTTTATATTCTTAATATCCTGGGATCCCAGCTCTGACTGTTTATACGTCCACTACCTCTAGTTTGAATTTGAGAACCAGGTTAAGAACATTACCGTGGTTCTACTAAATTCCACAATCAAAATTCTTTGGGAAATCGATCCAGGAGTGTTCATTAGTTATGATTCGAACAGACCGACAAACAAATACAGATTACTACAGTGGTATCTGGTAAACTTATATTCCAATATAATAAAGACAACATTTAAGTAAAATTTTGCTTAATTTCCAAATTGTATAAAGGAACAAAGGAAATCTGTGAAGATCAAAAAGATTCCATTTGTTTACATGCAAGCTGGATAGAAAGCAACGCTGCACTATAATGTCGTCTGTATTATATTGCTAAATATGCTTACCACTGCACTTTATGTGTAAATATAAACTTAAGTTAAGATATCAAACTCTTTTTGAGAACAGAAAAAGCAAGTATGAAATTTCTAAGATTTTATTATGTAAGGAATCAAAAGAAAGATTAAAATGGATTGAAAAACAATTTAAGAGCTTTATACGTCAAAACAAAATCTAAACCCGATAAGGCTTTAAATTGATC
Organism: Eurytemora carolleeae; assembly: GCF_000591075.1. NCBI lineage: Eukaryota > Metazoa > Arthropoda > Copepoda > Calanoida > Temoridae > Eurytemora > Eurytemora carolleeae. The sequence continues at coordinate 115,647 of NW_019396512.1, forward strand.
AAAGATCAATTTGTTGTTATAAAATCAATTGTACGAAAAAGACGAAAGTGCGTATAGAAAAGAAAAATTAAATAAAAACCTAAGAAAGAAAGAAAGATAAGGATATCTATAAAAATAGGAAAATAACTCATATAAACATGAAGAAATGATAAAATCGACCTAGGATTGGGGCCGGGGGTAAACTATCCCTTGGTCTTGAAAGTATAGGACTTGAAGTAAGTATAGGACAGATCTAATTATTATTGACCCAAGAATAATTACCGGGCAGAACTGCCTACAGCTCTACCTACAGTCCCAACAGTTCCAGATACAAACAGATTTAATAAATTGAAATATTATGATAAATATTTTATAATTTCAAACTTCAATGCATATTTGATTTATAATACAATGCAGTGCAAGTTGAAGGAAATATCTGCAATCTTCATTGCATGGAGATTATAGATTATACGTCAACAAGTAACCTAGGCTAGGGTAGTAGTTGAAGAAAATATCTACAATCTACATTGCATGGAGATAACTTTAGGTTTACATGTTTACATATAGGTAACTTTAGGTTTACATGTTGAAAAGATGAAGAAATTAAGATTCTCAATAATTATCGCACACAAGTTCAAAAACATGGTATGAAAGGAGGAAAACGAATTTAAGTCGATGGGGAGGTGAGGGGGGGGGATAACTAATTACTACATCAAATTATACTGTAACAGAATCTAGGGGGGGGGGGGGGTATTATGTTATATACTATATAGAAGTGAAAGTAAGATTTAATCTACAAAGTGGAGATACAAGATCTTAATGTAAAAACGGTTTAATTCATTATATCAGAAATTCTGCAGCAAAGATTCTCAAATATTTTTTTGGAAATCAGCTTAAGAAAAAACAAAAGTTAAAGTCAAATAACTGACTTATTTTGCAGAGGACTAAATTAAAATTTAATAAAGAAGATATTGTTGGTTAGAATAGTTTCCAAACACGACGAAACGAACAAAATAACAGATTTTATTTTAAAGATACATACCAGAATATCTGCTGGAGGTTTGGTTAGACATGGTAGAACATAAACAGTCTCTGCTGGAAAATCTCCCTTCTCATCCGTCCTCTCTACAGTACCAACACACCACCCGGAGTTCTGAACCGTCTCTCCAGTGCTACCCTCCTCCAGGATAAGGAGATCTCCCTTCAGGAAACTGAGGAACGAAGAACCTTCACCTAAACAAACATCAGGGTAATGGAGAATAAAATGATCGAAGGACTGTAGGAGTATGATAAATTATAAATAGAGTTGTAATACAAGAAGAATGAAGTAAGAGAAAGATAAGGAGTAGGAGCAGGATAATGGTCGGATAAGAAGAAGTATGGGTAGAATAAGATGTAGGAGTGAGATAAACGGAAGTGTAATTTCTTTAGGGCACAGAGTTCGCTGATTATAGAACAAGGGTTTGATATTTTTCATATTTTTACTTCACGTCTTCATGAAGAGCCAGGGCTCCTACGCGGAAGACAACGCAGAACCAGTTTCTGATAATTTCTCTGGGTATATAACTAGACTAGGGGTATAGGTGTTCAGTTGAGTAACCAGGAGAATCTATAATGTTGCACCCGGTGCAAACTTTCTATTCAGCTCCCTTCCTTCCGATTTAAATTCAATAAAAATATGAAGAAGGGTGGGCAGGGAAGGGAGTGGGGGAGGGTTGGAAAGGGTGGGTGTCCGTCTCCGTTTGTCTGTTGACGAGCAATTAAGCGATTTCTCGACATTTTCTCCGAATAGAAATGCACAAAAACGGAGTAATTTCGTTGTTAGATACGCTCCAGAGTTTAACACGAAATTCCTGAAATCTAGATTCAAACAAAATGTAATGTGAGCCTCAAAAAAATTATAAAAAAACAAAACATTTTCAAAAACATGAGTCCTTGATGCAATGATAAAGTTTGTTAAATAGAAAGTTTTCTTTAATAAACACAAGATGAAGTTTCGTAGTTTTGAGACTCCCTGTATCTAGGTATACTCAAGAAGTGTGAATATTTCTTGTAATTATAGGGTGTGACAACACTTTCTAATTTATCTTTACTACCAATCCTTCTAACGGTTTAAACCTTTTGCAAAACCTGGAATTTATTGTCTCCTATTAAGGAGATACCATGCATGGTCTCAGTTTACAAAACACTCTCCGCTAAAATCTAATTTTTCCTCTTTCAGTGTACTGCAGACCACGACAGCGTACTGCAGATCACGGCAGTGTACTGCAGATCACGGAATTGTACTGAAGACCACGTCAGTGTACTGCAGATCACGGAATTGTACTGAAGACAACGTCAGTGTACCGCAGATCAGTGTACTGCAGATCACGGAATTGTACTGAAGACCACGTCAGTGTACTGAAGATCACGTCAGTGTACTGCTGATCACGTCAGTGTACTGCAGATCACGTCAGTGTACTGCAGATCACGTCAGTGTACTGCAGACCGCAGCAGTATAACAGTATACAGCACCGATATATTGGTTAAGTGTGAAAACATTAAAGGAGATAAAACTTTTGAGACAAGTTGGCTTTAAACAAAGAAATTTACAGATTTAATTCACAGGTTCAAAAAATATATCCATGAAAGGATTTGTATATTCAAGAAAGGATTCATTTATATCTAGGAAAGGATTGTAATTTCCAGAAAAAGATAGGAAAGGATTCATTCATATCTAGGAAAGTATTTGAATATCCATGAAAGGATTGTTATATCCAGGAAAGAATTCATATATATCAATTTGCTTATACATCAAATACACTTAAGTATTGGTTTAATGTTGTTTTCTGGTTCTAACTGTATGAGATATTCCAGGTTAGCACTTCAATCAATGCTAGTCGCGTAAAGAACCAGCAGAAAAAGCTGTGACTATAGGGTTCAGGTTTGAATTGTAAACGAGAAAAAATGAAAGAATTGTTGGTTCGTATTTGGTCGGGAATTATTGGTGTTTTTATTCCAGTTTTTCCGCGAGTGTATTTGTAACTAGATTTTGCAGGTTTTTGTCTCTCTTCTCTTACAGAGGAGTTATTTAAACACAAGGTTTTTACACTACGTTGTAAATAGGAAACTTTCACTAGCTTTAATACAGCACAGTGGTCAAAACTTCAGCACAGCACAGTGGCCAAACCTTCAATACAGCACAGTGGTCAAACCTTCAACACAGCAAAGGGGTCGAACCAATTCAATACAACACAGTGGTCAAACCTTTAAACAAGCACACTGTTCAAACCTTCAATATAGCACAGTGGTCAATTTTCATTACAGCACAGTGGTCAAACCTTCAATACCGAAAAGTGGTCAAACCTTCAATACAGCACATTGGTAAAACCTTCAATACAGTACAGTGGTCAAACCTTCAACACAGCACAGTGGTCAAAGCTTCAATACAGCCCAGTAGTCAAACCTTTTAACCAGCACATTGGTCAAACACTGAAAACAGCACACATCTTCATTACAGCACAGTGGTCAAACCTCTAACACAGCACAGTGGTCCAACCTTCAATACAACACAGTAGTTAAACCTTTAACACTGCACAGTGGTCAAACCTTCATTATTTACAAGTCGACCCCTTCGTACAGCTTAGTTTTCAAACCAGAACTGAGCTGAGAAATAACATTTTTTTTTGATTATTAATAAAATTCCTCTAAATATAATACCTGGAGCTTTGTAATCCTGAAGAGCAATAACAAACTTGGATCTTTTCTTTAATCCTTCCAGGAAGTAAACAACAAGGTCCCTGGTTTATATACACTTTAGGATCAGATAAACTGCAATGAAAGAGGTAGGGGTGGGGAGGATTAAAAACCTGGTTTATATACACTTTAGGATCAGATAAACTGCAATGAAGGAGGTAGAGGTTTATATACACTTTAGGATCAGATAAACTGCAATGAAAGAGGTAGGGGTATATATACACTTTAGGATCAGATAAACTGCAATGAAAGAGGTATAGGAGTTTATATACACTTTAGGATCGGATAAACTGCAATGAAAGAGGAACGGGTTTATATACACTTTACCATCAGATAAACTGCAATGAAAGAGGAAGGGGTGGGAAGGATTAAAAAAAATTTGACTAAAGGGACTGTAAATGCAGGTGATCCTCCATGTGAAGAGAGCAGTGCCCGATTTACAACGGTACCATTGAAACCTTAGGTTTTCCTGATTTTGATAATATCTTCATTGTTTCTGATAACCAAGCAATTCGTAATTCACTTTTGCGAAGAAACCATAAATTTAATCAAAGCGTTCAAGGGTACCGTTGTAAATAGGGGATCACTTTAATTTACGCGTACAGTCCCTTTAAATAGACAATTTGCGACGTGGGGGTCTAGGAGAGACAGATTTAGAAAAGTGCCTTGAGAAGGTAGGTTTGTAGGAGGGAAATTAATTGGTGGATAGAGGGGGGGGGGGTAGGTAATATCCGGGTTGGTGGAGGAGGGGGTATAATAATTGAACTGCCAGTTTCTATTCCATTAATTAAATATTTGAAATCTGTAAAATTAACCAAAAATGGATGAATTATATATCAAGGCTGTTCAACTATAATTTGAATTATGATACTTTAATTTTACAAAAAACAAGAAATAGCGAAATAAAAATCTGGGATGGATCTAGGATCTAGGATCTAAGATCAAGGACTAGGATCTAGAAATAGGATCTAGGAATAGGATCTAAGATCTAAGATCTAGGATCTAGGATCTAGAATCTAGGAACTAGGATCTAGAATCTAAGATCTAGGATCTAGGATTTAGGATCTAGGATCAAGGATCTAGGATCTAGGATCAAGGTACAAGGGTCTAGGATCAAGAGTCTAGGATCTAGGATCTAGGACCTAGGATCAAGGATCTAGGATCTAGGATCTAGGATCTAGGATCAGGGATCTAGGATCTAGGATCTAGGAACTAGGATCAAGGATCTAGTATCTAGGATCTAGGAACTAGGATCTAGGATCTAGGATCAATGATCAAGGATCAAGGATCTAGGATCTAGCATCTAGGATCTAGGATCTAGGATCAAGGATCTAGATTGTATGAAAGTATATATCCCTGATATCCTCTGAATTCGGAGACTGGAAAGTAAACTCTTCTCCTCTCACTGTGACAAGAGTAAAGGTCTGGGAAAATGCTTTACTGCTCCTGGAGAAATAAACAGATATTATAACAGATATATTTATGTTGATTAAAGTTTTTTTTTCACAATCTCGGATTTTCTAATCCTTATATCTTTGCAACCCTATGTCGTAGACATCAGATATGATAAACTATCAATTTTGTTTTGTTTGTTTAGTTGTTTAAAATATCATAAAGAAACTTAGTTTTTGTCTCAAATTCTGATATTCTGATCCCTTTATCTCTGGAACCCAGTGTTGATTTTTCAATTTTTCTTTAAGATCAAATATTCTAAGTTTGAAATCTCAAAGACTTACACCATCAGGTTGCAAAGAGACGGGGATTAGAAAAATAGAGTTTGTGGCAAAAACTCCATCCCTTTACACAACAAAGTTTCAAAGATATAGGAATTAGAATTTTAAGTTTGTGGCAAATACTCAATTCCTTATTTTTATTGTAATGAAATAAATATGAAAAAAAAGATATACAGGTATTGAATGAACCCTAATGTTCAACAAAACCAGGAACTATGAACCAGGAAAGATTTTGTACAATGTATTTTAAGAAAGGGCTTCCAGAATATCTGGCATGTCTGGATCATTTGTTGTGTCTATTTAGATTTAGAGTAGTAAGAATTAGTTTCTGTTTGTCTGTTTTGTCTGTTTTGTTTGTTTGCTTGTTTGCTCATAAATTATGAATTGGCTGATTTGCTTAAACTTTAATTAGAAAACATAGTTGAACCACGGTTATGTTTCATGTTTGTTTTTAAGATTCCAAGCTGAGTAGACTGAATTTTATGAAAATTTAGTTTCCAATCGGGAATTATACAACGATAGAAACTTGTAAAATAATATTGTTTAATTTCTAGAAAAAATAAATGGTAGGATATCTGCAGAGGACGGATAAATGGTAGGATATCTGCAGAGAACGGAATGGTAGGATATCTGCAGAGAACGAATAAATGGTAGGATATCTGCAGAGGACGGATAAATGGTAGGATATCTGCAGAGAGCGGATGAATGGTGTGGATATCTGCAGAGAGCGGATGAATGGTATGGATATCTGCAGAGAACGGAATGGTATGGATATCTGCAGAGAACGAATAAATGGTTTGGATATCTGCAGAGAGCGGATGAATGGTATGGATATCAGAGAACGGATGAATGGTAGGATATCTGCAGAGAACGGATGAATGGTAGGATATCTGCAGAGAACGGATGAATGGTAGGATATCTGCAGAGAACGGATGAATGGTGTGGATATCTGCAGCGAACGGATGAATGGTATGGACATCTGCAGAGAGCGGATGAATGGTATGGATATCAGAGAACGGATGAATGGTAGGATATCTGCAGAGAACGGATGAATGGTATGGATATCTGCAGATAACAAATGAATGGTATGGATATCTGCGGAGAACAGATGAATAGGATGCATATCTGCAGATAACGGGTGAATTGTAGGATATCTGCAGAGAACCGATGAATGGTATGGATATCTGCAGAGAACGGATGGATAGTATGGATATCTGCAGAGATTGGATGAATGGTATGGATATTTGCAGAGAACGGATGAATAGTATGGATATCTGCAGAGAACGGATGAATGGTATGGATATCTGCAGAGAACGGATGAATGGTATGGATATTTGCAGAGAACGGATGAATAGTATGGATATCTGCAGAGAACGGATGAATGGTATGGATATTTGCAGAGAACGGATGAATAGTAGGATATCTGCAGAGAACGGATGAATGGTATAGATATTTGCAGAGAACGGATGAATAGTATGGATATCTGCAGAGAACGGATGAATGGTATGGATATCTGCAGAGAACGGATGAATTGTATGGATATTTGCAGAGAACGGATGAATATTATGGATATTTGTAGAGTACGGATGAATGGTATGGATATTCACATGAGAACGGATGAATAGTATGGATATTTGTAGAGAACGGATGAATGGTATGAATATCTAAAGAGAACGGATGAATGGTATGGATATCTGCAGAGAACGGATGAATGGTAGGATATCTGCAGAGAACGGATGAATGGTATGGATATTTGCAGAGAACTGATGAATGGTATGGATATTTATAGAGAACGGATGAATAGTATGGATATATGCAGAGAACGAATGAATGGATTGGATATCTGCAAAGAACGAATGAATAGTATGGATATCTACAGAGAACGGCTGGATTGTATGAAGAAAGATAATTTCAGATTAACTTTACCCCTAATACCATGCCTGGGTGTATACAAGGTTAGGAAGGTTAGGAATGCATGTTGCATAAATGTATACGCTCGTTAACAAGAAGGAATGCAACCAGTGGTACACACACAGAGTGTACCAGATAGTGTATACAGAGGTAACCAAAATAAACTGAAAGAACATTATAAAACCAGAAGAAAGGAATGGTGTCTTTGCCACAAACTTAAATTTTATGACAATTTTTTTGTGGTATCTCACATGATCCAGGAAAGGCTTAAAGACAGTAAAAATAAAAAAAATTTACATGGAAATAATATAATTTTTTGGAATGGAAATCAATCACTTCTTACGCTAGCGCCTCAAAAGCCTCATATTCAGTAAAGGAGGGGTTGGGGCTGGTCGAAATTGATAAAAAGTTTTCCAAAAAATAATTGTCGTTTTATTTAACTTTTAGAAATCCATCCATGTAAACAGACAAATCTGATATTTTTGCTTTGTTTCGCGAAGTACAAAATTATACAATATACACTATACAGGGTTGAAAATACTTTACAAGGTTTAAGGATTTCATAACAGTAGTAATATACAATATACACTATACAGGGTTGAACATAATTCTTGATATAATTACAAATTAGAGAAAGTTGTTTTCAATCTACAGTGATTGAAGTTTATACACAGAGGCTCAATGCGGTTATAATGAAAGACAGGGGGAGAAATGGGGGGGGGGGCAAAC
>NW_019396512.1:125260-126444 GCF_000591075.1 Eurytemora carolleeae
TCCCCCTCCTCCCCCTCCTTCTCCCATATTCTCTGTAATCAGCCATGGCGCAACTGAGAGAATAAATTCCAGCTTAAAAAATACTTAGATATATATAAATCCAAAAAACTTTGAAATACTTCGTTATATTTAATCTTTTGTTTACATTGTTTAGTATAGATTATCGTTAATCTGGGATTCTTGATCTTGATATCCAATGTAGACAATTTTAAATTTGAGTCTTCAATTAAAGTTATCCCAGGAGAGTATGACGAGGGACCATTCGAAGATTTCGAAAATAATTTAAATTAATAAGATCCATGCTTTATCCCGAAATCTGAGATCATAATTTTTATATAAATTAATATTATAAGGAAAAACTATTTAGTGATATTCCAAAATTAAATAAAATGAAAAATTCAATCATTCCACTGTTTCTTGTTGTGCAGTATGTAAAGTTCCGTACTTATTCAATTTATGTCTACACAGAAAAACACTTTAACATACAGACAAAAAAAACTTGAAGTAGAGTCCTACTTTAAAGATATTTGAACAAATACACTATATCTTTACAACCTGACTTTAGCTAAAAACATTTGATATTTCTAACTCTTTGACCCTAGCCATCTAGTCATAAATCTAAAATATCAGAGGTTTACGACATCATGGGTTGCGAAGATAGTAGGATTACAAAATTAGAGTTTGAGTAGAGTAATCCGTCCCTGTAATGACTTTCAATAAATAAGATTTGATATATCTTTGAAAATAAATCAAATATTGAACAAAGGATTTTGATGTCCGTAAATATTAAATATTGAATATTGAATTTACGTCAAATACTTAAATCTTGATTCAGAGTTTCTAGTTAATCCTGTAGAGATCGAACCTAATAGGCTCAATTCTTACGATAATACTGACGTAGAAACCCTGTGTAAGCTTATTAAGATAAACATCTTACAATTTTAAACATTTATCCAATATTCATTCAGTACAGATCCGGTATTTTAAGATCTTCAAAGAAATTAAAACGAGAAATAAGATTTCTGAAGAAAATATGAATGAAATGGGTAAAATAGATACTAACTTGTCATGAAACTGTAGTTATCTCTGGGTAGGATATATATATATATACTTACTCCTGTGATGAAACTATAGTTATTTCTGGGTAGGATAAATATATTAATACATATATATATATATATATA